>NC_089017.1:52975483-53179475 GCF_963932015.1 Anas acuta | reverse complement strand
ACTAGCTTCCAGCATAAAATAAGAGGAATAGATAGAAAAAAAAATAAATAATAATAAAAAAAATAATAATCTGATTTTGAGCGTAGATGTATTTCAGCTAGGAAGACTGAATAAATAAAAGATTTATTTTGGTATGAAGAAGAAATTATTAGGATACGAGAAAGATGAAAACAACTAATTTCAGGATTATACAACATTCTCTCACACAATAAGACACTCAGAACATGTGGTAGTTCAAAATGACTAAATACTGAATACTTTTACAGAGAAGAGATTTAGGGACAGTGAGAAAGATGATACCCATCTCTCTTTCTCAGCACACTCACGTCCTCTTCTTTTCTGCAATGAGGTTTAGACAATAAAATGTAACAAAAAACACAAAGACTGTGAACAACTAGAACAACAGAATTAATTGGCAAAGGATTTTGTTAGCTTAGCTTCTTATATTCAGTATTAAATTCAATGTTGAACTAGATAACATCAACTTAATGTGCAAATACGAGACTCCAATGGTTATGTTTTTCACAGCATAAAAAATCTAACCAGTTTAGAGAGGTTTAGGATTTGTTATTATAGTTATTTGCATGTGTATAAGTCAATGGGGCCAGATGGTATACATCCCAGGGTGCTGAGAGAGATGGCTGTTGTGGCTGCTAAGCCGCTCTCCATCATAGTTGAAAAATCATGGCTGTTGGGGAAAGTCCACAGAGACTGGAAAAAGGGAAGCATTACTCCCATTTTTAAGAAAGGGAGAAAGGAAGACCTGGGGAACTACAGGCCAGTGAGCTTCACTTCCGTGCCTGGGAAGATCATGGAGCAGGTCCTCCTGGATGATATTTTAAGGCATGCATGAGATAAAGAGGTGATCCAAGACAGCCAGCATGGCTTCACCAAAGTCAGATTTTTCCTAACCAGTCTGGTAGCCTTCTGTGATGGAGTGATGGCATTAGTGGACAAAGGAAGGGCAATGGATACCATCTACCTGGACATGAGCAAAGCCTTTGATATGATCCATCACCACATTCTTCTCTCTAAATAGGAGAGGTATGGATTTGAAGGATGGACTGTTAGGTTGATAAAGAATTGTTTGGCTGTTTGCAGCCAAAGGGTTGTGGTCAACAGTTCTATGTCTGCATGGAGGCCGGTCACAACTGGTGTCCCTCAGGTCTTGAGAGCAATGTTCTTCAAAATCTTTATCAATGACATAGATGACAGAATAGAGTGCACCCTCAGCAAGTTTGCAGATGACACCAAGCTGAGCAGTGCAGTTGATAAAATGGAGGGAAGGGATGCCACCCAGAGGGACCTGGACAGGCTGGAGAAGTGGGCCCATGAGAACCTAATGAGGTTCAACTAGGCCAAGTGTTGCACTTGGGCTGCAGCAATTATATATACCTATATAGAGAGACCAGGAGAAGAACTTGAGAGCAGCTCTGTGGAGAAGGACTTGGGGGTCTTGATGGATGAGAAGCTGGACATGAGCTAGCAGTGCACGTTTGCAGCCTAGAAGGCCAACTATATCCTGGGCTGCATTAAAAAATGAGTGGCCAGCAGGGAGAGGGAGGTGGTTGTCCCTCTCTACTCTGCTCTTGTGAGACCTCACTTTGAATACTGCATGCAGGCCTGGGGCCCCCACCACAAGAAGGATGTAGAGTTCTTGGAACAGGTCCAGAGGAGGACCACTAAGATGATCAGAGGGCTAGAGCACCTCTCCTATGTAGAAAGTTTGAGGGAACTGGGCTTGTTTAGCTTGGAGAAGAGAAGACTCTAGGGAGACTTCATTGTGGCCTTCCAGTACTTGAAGGGAGCATATAAATAGGAAGGGGAATACCTGTTGCCGTGTATTAGTAATGATAGGACACAAGAGAGAACGGTTTTAAACTAAGACAGAGGAGATTTATGTTAGATATTAGGAGAAAGTTTACCACTCAGAGAGTGGTGAGGCACTGGAAAAGGTTGCCCAGAGAAGTTTTGAATGCCCCATCCTTGGAGGCATTCAAGGCCAGGTTGGATGCATCTCTGGGCAGTCTGCTCTAGAGGTTGGCAATCCTGCCCAGAACAGGGGGATTGAAACTAGATGATCTTTAAGGTCCTTTTCAAACCAGGCCATTCTATGATTCTATGATTCTGTGAGACTTACCACAAACATATTTTAGAACAAGACAAAAAAACCTTGTTAACCATACAAGACATAGAAATTTATCTTATTTAGGAATATAATATCAGTTATAAAAAAGCTTATTTGTGCTACTTGTAAGATAAATGATCAGCCCCAATAGGCCTTGCACTGCACCCTGACATGGTATAGGGCTCCAGTTTTCAGAATGAACTTCATCTCACAGAACATTACTATTTAAGTATAATGAAATAAGGTTATTTTCAAGTATTAGAGCAACCGGAGTTAAGAACTAGGATACCTAGGATAAACTGTTCATCAGTTCTTCCTGTAAATATATTAGACAGGCTTGATTTTGTCTTTATTAAAATAAAAATAAAATAAAATAAAATAAAATAAAATAAAATAAAATAAAATAAAATAAAATAAAATAAAATAAAATAAAATAAAATATGATTTCCAGAATGTTTGTGACATCATTTTATTTTTGCCTGCTTCGTCTTTACAAAATTCAGTTCAGTTAATCACACATAGTGGTGCAGCACTATTTGACTAATCATACTTTTAAAAGAATTTATGAGAATATAATGATTTGTAAGCCAAACAAGCCATTTTAACAAGATGACTCTGCAGTAACAAGTGGTTTATAAGTCACTTTTTCTACTCCCTGCTTGGCAAATCAGTTGTCTAACTAATCAGTTGTCTAACTAAATCAATTGTTAGTTTTGATTCCAATTCAGAACTCTCAGACTGATTCTCTTACCTTTCAGCAAAGGTGACAAAGTTTCCTGACCACAGAAGTCCCTCCAAAACCTTTCCACAGTAGAAGGCGTACCACACATCTAACAGAGAAGTGTGAGTAGGGAAAAACATGTAATTCTAGATTTATATCTTAGATTCACATCATGTGGAAACGTGGTATCCCTCACAGATGTGTGCTACGACCGGTAGGATTCAGTATTTTTATTAGCTGCTTATATAATGGAATTGAGTACATGCTCAGTAAGTTTGTGGATGACACCAAGTTGTGTGGTGCAATTGATAAGCTAGAGGGAAGAGTTGTCTTTCAGACAGACCTTGACAGGCTTGAGGAGTGGCATTATGAAGTTCAACAAGACCAAGTGCAAGGTCCTGCATCTGGGGCAGGGCAATCCCGAATATTATTACAGACTGGGTGTAATAAACTGAGTGTATCCTTGTAGAGAAGGACTTAGGGATAGTGGTAAGTGAAAAATTGTATATCACCTAGCAATGCATGCTTGCAATCCAGAAAGCTGAGTTCATCATGGTCTGCATAGAAGGAAACATGGTGAACAGTAGTTCAAGGCAGGTGATTCTTGCACTCTTCTCTACTCTTGTGAAACCACATCTGGAGTACTTCACCTGGCTCTGGGACTCCCAGAAAAAAAAGGGAGATATAAAGTGTGTATAAGGAAGAAAAGTATTATGTTGAGGATGGTGAGGCACAGATAGCCCAGTGAATACTGTGGATACCCCATCAATAGAATTGTTCCATGTTGTGTTAGATTGTTCTTTGTTGTGTTGGATTGTTCTTTGAGTAATCTGATTTTATGAGAGATGTCCCTGTCTACAGCAAGTACGTGTGAGGTGTGGTGAGGAAGTGGGTGTTGGGAGTGTTTAGACTAGATGGTCTTTTAGGGTCCCTTCCAATCCAAACTTTTCTACGGTTCTGTGGTTCTATGATGATCATGATGATCATAACTAGTGCAGATCAACTAGCACATTGTTTGGCACAGAAAAAATACCTGAACACAGAGCCTCATGCGGCTCAAGAACAACGTGTTCATCCACTTAATACTAAACCAGAACCTACATGTAAATTATGTATTTTAGGGCTGAATTTATGGAAGGTTTCTGGATGACAAATAAAGACTTGAAATATAGTCCTAAGTAAATCCTTGGAAGAAGCTTTTTGTTGCTCCATGAAGTACTTATAAGCATCAGATGGTTTTTTTTGTTGTTGTTTTGTTGTTGTTTTTTTTTTTTTGTTATTTTTTTAAAATAAATTATAATATATTTAATTAAAAAAGTATTATTAATTAGTCTTTAATTAATTACTTAATGCACTTCCTTTCTTTGGAAGATAATATTTTAAAAATATTGTTAGCATTTTTTCTTAGATTGCTTTGTTAACATTAACAAGTTAATGTTAATTTCTGCTATGCTATTTATTCATTCGCAGATTTTTTTGCTTGTTTACATGAAGTTACTTGCCTAGCAGTTTAACAACAAGAATAGCTTATCTAAACACAAAAATTGAAGCACCAATGGATATTCACGCCACTTAAGTTTCTTAAAATAGATACCCATTTATATCCCCTAGACTTACACAATTTATATTCCTTAGAATACACCACCTTTCAGTGAAGAGAGACCCAAAATATCAGGCACTCTGAATATGGGCTATATGAATATCCTCTGATGAATATGAATATCCTCTAATGTTATCCTTCTTTGTCCTTTGAATACAAAGGGAGACATGACTGCTAAATATACACCAAAAATATAAAGGCATTTAATACTCATTGTCTGATATGCCCAGAGTTGTTGCTCTTTGTTTTTCCCTTAATTAAGTGAAATATTTAAAAATTATGTTCTCCAAAAAACAGAATTAGTTCATAGTTTTATGTTATAATATTTTTCACATTTCAATATGCTTCCTTTTCTTGAAAAAATGTCTATGCATTAAAATAAAGCAGAATACTTTATTCAATCTAACTTATATTTTCCCTTCTAATGAAACACTAGAATGTATTTACTATACTCAAACAGTAACAGTTAACATCCAAGTTCATTTGAGTAAATTATTTCACTATTTTTTTTTCCAGTCAGTGTTTGAAATTGGTTGAATAATTCAAAGTTGTTGGCAGCTTTATACCAGTTCAGGGTATCCTGAATTACTGACAGACTTTTATTTATCTTTCTGGAAATGTTGGCAAGACTTAAAATTTGTGCAGAATCAGAGGACACAGAGCATGTATCTTTTTTTCTTTTCTTTTTTTTTTTTTTTTTTTTAATGTAAATGGCATTTTTACTAGTCTGATTTCAGCTGGAATATAGTTAATTTGTCCCCTAATAGCCATTACAATACTGTGTTTTGAATTTAGAACAGAAAAACTGCTGATAACACATTGATGTTTCAGTTGTTGTACAGCAATGCTTACATAGAGACAAGGACTTTTCAGCTTCTTGTGCTGCTTGGACAGGGATGAGGTTGGCAATGCGCAAGAAGCTGGGAGGGGATACAGCTAGGACAGCTGACCCAGACTAGACAAAGGAATATACCACATGGCTTCATGCTGAACAGTAAAACTGGGGTATTTGGCCAGAGGATGTGAAATGTGGGACTCTTCTTGGAGTCTGGATGTAATAATCAGAGAGTAATGAGCCATTTCATTGTGTATAACTTGATTTGTGTATTCTTTTTAATTATTGTTATTATCATTATTTTCCTTCCTTTTCTGTCCTAATCTTGTCCTAATCTGTCTTTATCTCAACTCATTAGTTTTTTTACCTTTTCTTTCTTTTTGTTTTGTTTTGTTTTGTTTTGTTTTATTTGTTTATATTTTATTATTTATATTTTTTTTTTTTTTTTTTTTTTTTTCTGACTCTCTCCTACATCCCATTGAGAGGGGGCAGGGAGGGTTGAACAAATGTATTTTTGGTTCTTAGCTGACTGTTGCATTAAGCCACAACAATATATTAGCTCAACTTTTAACAATATTTTCATCCAGGATAAAATTTGAAAGTAATTTGAGACTTTGATACTGGTTTGAATTCAATTCATTTTCTTAGAATTTAGCAACTTCTTTAGAGGTCTGAGGGAAAGTTATACAGCTAAGTTATCCTCTTTAACAGAAAAAAGTTTAACAGAAAGTTATCCTCTTCCTTACAGGCCTGCGTCTCAGATGTGGAGAAACTTTCCAAAGAATTCCACCAACTTAAAGAGAATCTATCTTCCTCCCCACCTGAACAAACCAGTGTCCACCAACCAAAAGAGAACACTTGGGAGAAACTTTCTGAAAAGGTTCACCAACTTGGAGAGAGATTATTTTCCTCCCCACCTGTACAAACTAGTGTCTCAGCTATCAGAGGTAAGTGTTCATACACACAAGGAAAATGATACGGTGGGTACACACCCCGTGCCACCCTGTGGTTTTACCTACGAGACCATGGAGAGGACATGAGAAAATGGGATGGAAAATCTACTGTGACCCTAGAGGCATGGGTACATGAGTTGCAAAAGAAACCAATTGGGAAAAAGGGATTATCTGAAAAGTTTGCTGCTCCAACTTCCAGCAGACAGTCCTTCAAACACAGAAACAAAGAAGATTCTGACCAGGATTAGGGGAGGCATGCCTCCAGCCAAGGGGGAGGAAAGGGACAGTCGAGTTTATTGGACTGTGTAGATTCGATGGCCTGGCACATCAGATGCACAGAAGTATAAGGCTTTAGTAGACACTGGTGCACAATGTACTGTAATGCCATCGAGCTATAAAGGGCCAGAGCCCATCTGTATTTATGGAGTGACAGGGGGATCTCAGCAGTTGACTGTATTGGAGGCTGAAGTGAGTGTGACTGGGAATGAGTGGGAAAAGCACCACATTGTGACTGGCCCGGATGCTCCATGTATCCTTGGCATAAACTATCTTAGAAGAGGATATTTCAAGGACCCAGAAAGGTTCCGGTGGGGTTTTGGTATAGCTGCCTTAGAGACAGAGGGCATTAAACAATTATCTACCTTGCCTGGTCTCTCAGAGGACCCCTCTGTTGTGGGGTTGCTGAGGGTCAAAGAACAGTAAGTGCCAATCGTTACCACAACTGTGCACCAGCGGCAATATCACACTAACCAAGACTCCCTGATTCCCATCCATAAGCTAATTCGTCAATTGGAGAGCCAAGGAGTGATCAGCAAGACTCATTCACCTTTCAATAGTCCCATATGGCCAGTGTGGAAGTCTAATGATGAGTGGAGACTAACAGTGGACTATCGTGGCCTGAACGAAGTCACGCCACCACTGAGTGCTGCAGTGCCGGACTTGCTGGAACTCCAGTATGAATTGAATCGAAGGCAGCCAAGTGGTACGCCATAACTGATATAGCTAATGCATTTTTCTCCATCCCTCTAGCAGTAGAGTGCAGGCTACAGTTTGCTTTCACTTGGAGGGGAGTCCAATATACTTGGAATCAGCTGCCCCAGGGGTGGAAACACAGCCCTACCGTTTGCCATGGACTGATCCAGTCTGCGCTGGAGCAGGGGGAAGCTCCTGAACACCTGCAGTACACCGATGACATTATTGTGTGGAGTGACACAGCAGAGGAAGTTTTTGAGAAAGGAAAGAAAAGAGTCCAAATCCTTCCAAAAGCCAGTTTTGCCATAAAATAAAATAAAGTCAAAGGATCTGCACAAGACATCCAGTTTTTAGGAATAAAATGGCAAGATGGACGTCGTCAAACCCCAATGGATGTGATCAACAAAATAACAGCTGTCTCCACCAACTTGCAAAAAAGAAACACAGACTTTCCTTGGTGTCATGGGGTTTTGGCAAATGTACATTCCAAATTACAGTCTGATTGTAAACCCGCTCTACCAAGTAACCTATAAGGAGAATGAGTTTGAATGGGGCCCTGAGCAACGACAAGCCTTTGAACAAATCAAGCAGGAAATAGTTCATGCAGTAGCCCTTGGGCCAGTTCAAACAGGACCAGATGTAAAGAATGTGCTCTAAACCACAGCCGGGGAGAACGGCCCAACCTGGAGCCTCTGGCAGAAAGAACCTGGGGAAACTCGAGGTCGGCCTCTGGGGTTTTGGAGTCGGGGATACAGAGGATCTGAGGCCCGCTATACTCCAACCGAAAAGGAAATATTGGCAGCATATGAAGGAGTTCAATCTGCTTCGGAGGTGGTCAGTACTGAAGCACAGCTCCTCCTAGTACCCCGACTGCTGGTACTAGGCTGGATGTTCAAAGGAAGGGTCCCCTCTACACATCATGCAACTGATGCTACATGGAGCAAGTGGGTTGCACTGATTACTCAGTGGGCTCGAATAGGAAACCCCAGTCATCCAGGAATATTGGAAGTGATTATGAACTGGCCAGAAAGCAAATACTTCAGGATATCATCAGAGGAGGAGGTGGGTTGTGCTGAAGAAGCCCCACTGTACATCCAGTTACCAGAGAATGAGAAGAAATATGCCCTGTTCACTGATGGGTCCTGTCGTATTGTGGGGAAGCATCGGAGATAGAAGGTTGCTGTATGGAGTCCTACATGACGAGTTGCAGAAGCTGCTGAGGGAGAAGGTGAATCGAGTCTGTTTGCAGAAGTGAAGGCCATTCAGCTGGCTTTAGACATTGCTGAATGAGAAAAGTGGCCAATTCTCTATCTCTACACTGATTCATGGATGGTAGCAAATGCCCTGTGGGGGTGGTTACAGCAATGGAAGCAAAACAACTGGCAGTGCAGGGGCAAACCCATCTGGGCTGCTGCATTGTGGCAAGATATTGCTGCTCGGGTAGAGAACCTGGCTGTAAAGGTACACCACGTAGATGCTCATATGCCCAAGAATCGGGCTACTGAAGAACATCAAAACAAACAGCAGGTGGATCAGGCTGCTAAGAATGAAGTAGCTCGGGTGGACCTGGATTGGCAGCATAAAGGTGAATTATTTATAGCCTGATGGGCCCATGACACCTCAGGCCATCAAGGTAGAGATGCAACATACAGATGGGCTCATGATCGAGGAGTGGACCTGACCATGGACGCTATAGCACAGGTTATTCATGACTGTGAAACATGTGCTGCAATCAAGCAAGCCAAACAGTCAAAGCCTCTTTGGTATGGAGGATGATGGCTGAAATATTAATATGGCGGGGCCTGGCAGATTGATTACATCACACTCCCTCAAACCCACAATGGCAAGCGAATTGTATTTTCAATGGTGGAAGCAACCACCAGATGGCTGGAAACATATCCTGTGCCTCATGCCACCACCCGGAACACCATCCTGGGCCTTGAAAAGCAAGTCCTATGGCGACATGGCACCCCAGAAAGAATAGAGTCAGACAATGGAACTCATTTCCAAATGTCGTGGTTTGACCCGGCCGGCAGCTAAACACCACGCAGCCGTTCGCTCACCCTCCCCCCTCCCTCTCTGGGACGGGGGAGAGAAATGGAAAGTGAAGCCCGTGAGTTGAGATAAAGACAGTTTAATAAGACAGGAAAATAATAATAACAAAATAATAATAACAATAATAACAATAATGATACAATGGTGATAATACGAAAGTAATAATAGTATGTACAAACAAGTGATGCACAATGCAATTGCTCACCACCCGCTGACCAATGCCCAGCCTAACCCCGAGCAGTCCGGCCCCCTCCCCCCGGCTAGCCACCCCTATATATTGTTTAGCATGACGTCAGATGGTATGGAATACCCCTTTGGCTAGTTTGGGTCACCTGTCCTGGGTCTGTCCCCTCCCAGCTCTTACTGCACCCCCAGCCTGCCCGTTGGCAGGACAGAGCAAAAGGCTGAGATGTCCTTGGCTTAGTATAAGCACTGCTCTGCAACAATTAAAGCATCGGGGTGTTATCAGCACTCTTCTCATCCTAAGCCAAAACACAGCATTCCACCAGCTACTAGGAAGAAAATTAATTCTGTGCTAACTGAAACCAGGACACCAAAACAACCTTATAGACACTTGGGCCAAAAAGCATGGTATTTACTGGGTGTATCACATCCCCTATCATGCACCAGCCTCCAGGAAAGCTGAATGATTCAATGGACTGTTAAAGACTACATTGAAATCAATGGGCGCTGGGACATTCAAAAATTGGGATGCGCATTTGGCAAAGGCCACCTGGTTAGTCAATACTAGGGGATCTACCAACCGAGCTGGACCTGCCCAATCAAACGTGTTACGTACTGTAGAAGGGGATAAAGTTCCCGTAGTGCATGTAATAAATATGTTGGGTAAAACAGTCTGGGCTACTCCTGCCTCAGGAAAAGGCAAACCCATTTGTGGAATTGCTTTTGCTCAGGGACCTGGATGCAATCGGTGGGTGATGCAAAAGAACGGAGAGGTCTGGTGTGTACCTCAAGGGGATTTAATACTGTGTGAGAATAGCCCATGAATTGAATTGTACCATGTTAATTACTGTATAATACTGTATGTTATCACTACCATGACTACTATATACCCTAGATGAAAATGGTGACTAATTAGAATGTATGGAAAAGAGTGTAACCTGAGCATGACATAAATGGTATGGAATAAGGGGTGGATAGATGTCCTAGTTTCAGTTAGAACAGAGTTAATTTTCTTCCTAGTAGCTGGTAGAATGCTATGTTTTGGCTTAGGATGAGAAGAGTGCTGATAACACCCCGATGTTTTAATTGTTGCAGAGCAGTACTTACACCAAGCCAAGGACGTCTCAGCTTCTTGCTCTGTCCTGCCAACGGGCAGGCTGGGGGTGCAGCAAGAGCTGGGAGGGGACAGACCCAGGACAGGTGACCCAAACTAGCCAAAGGGGTATTCCATACCATCTGACGTCATGCTAAACAATATATAGGGGTGGCTAGCTGGGGGAGGGGGATGGACTGCTTGGGGTTATGCTGGGCATCGGTCAGCGGGTGGTGAGCAATTGCATTGTGCATTACTTGTTTGTACACATTATTAGTAGTAGTACTATTATCATCATTGTACTATTATTGTTGTTAATATTATTATTGTTATTATTATTTTCCTGTCTTAATAAACTGTCTTTATGTCAACTCACGGGCTTCACTTTCCCATTTCTCTCCCCCATCTCAGAGAGGGAGGGGGGAGGTTGAGTGAATGGCTGTATGGTGTTTAGCTGCCGGCCGGGTTAAACCACAACACCACAACAATATATTAGCTCAACTTTTAACAATATTTTCAACCAGGATAAAATATGAAAGTAATTTAAGACTTTGATACTGGTTTGAATTCAATTCATTTTCTTAGAATTTAGAAAGTTCTTTAGAGGACTGAGGGAAAGTTATACAGCTGGACTAGAAATTCTCTGTGTGTGTGTGTTTGTACATGAGCTAGGTCGTGGATATAATATTTACCAATATAATCCTGCATTTACAGAACTTGAAGAGATTTTACTTCATGATTAGCCAAGAAAAATACCTTGAAACTGTGTTCAGGGAATTACTGAAGTGAATATTCTATTCAGTGTATAGTTTCAGTTCAAAGGATCTAAATGCATAGAATTTCATGAAGCTGAAGTTAGAAATATTTTTCAGGAAGTCAGAAAATATTAATAAGTTTTTTATAGTGTAACACTCAAAATGGAACTTTTTGAACATATGTGAAATATGGATGTCATTTTTCCATTTAAACCCATAGGCTCAAATTGTTTATTTATTTATGCTGTTTTAGATTGAAAATTGATTAAAAAATTGGTCTTTCTGATACTAACATTAAAAAAAAAAAAAAACAACAAAGTTATGCTTTTGTTATTTTTTCTAAAGTCCAGTGATATTAGATCTAAATTAGTTATTTAAAATCTGTTTAAGCAGAACAATAGTAATTTATCCTAGATGATGCACTCAAATTTTAATTTGTCAAACTTTTGACAAATTGTTACCTATCTTTAAGCATCTTCCTAATTCTAGGAAATAATATAATATATCGTATTATATATATATCATATTATTTTCTATAATACATATATATATATGCATATATGTATATATACATATATATATAATTATTGTAATATATAAATTATATATAATACACATACATATAGAGTTACATATAATTATATAATATATCATAATATATATTATATTATATTATATTATATTATATTATATTATATTATATTATATTATATTATATTATATTATATAACATATAATATTATGTATTATATAGATAATATAATATAATTGTGTAATTAAATTTCACCTGCAGAGAGATACTAATTTACATGGTAGAGCTTTCAATTTATACTGTTGATTATGATTATATTTATGCATCTTATCTGTTAAGTCAAATCCCTTAGAAAATCCAAAACACCCTTTTAGAATGTGAAGTTCTTTTATTAATAAGGCTATTATCATTACATAAAAAAAAAAAAAAAAAAAAAAAAAAAAAAAAGACAAGATTCCTGGAAATCAAAACTTAATGCACTGTGAAGAAATGAATTTCTTGGCCGGTCAATAACTGTTATTCAACCTTCTAAATTTAGCTGTTATTCAACCTTCTAAATTCTTTTTTTTTTTTTTTTTTTTTTTCATGTGTGAAGAGATCACAGAGAATTATAGAATAGTTTGGGTTGGAAGAGTCCTTAAAGATCATCTGATTCCAAATCCCTACTTTGAACAAGGACACCTTCCACTAGACAAGGTTGCTCAAAGCCCTGTCCAACCTGTCCTAAAAACTTCCGGGGATCAGGCACACACAACATTTTGGGCAAGTTCCAGTACCTCACCAATCTCATATTTCTTCTTTACATTTAATCTAAATCTATCCTCTCTCAGTTTAAAGTCATTACGCCTTCTTTTGTCACTACACGCCCTTGTAAATTGTCCCTCTCCAGATTTCTCGTAGCACCCCTTTAGGTACTTGAAGGCTCCTATAAGATCTTTATGGAGACTTCTCTTCTCCAGACTGAATAACCCTAACTTTCTCAACTTGTCTTCATAGTCTCCTATGAAGTTCTCCAGCCTCTGGTCATCTTGCTACAACCAGTCCCTCCCTGTTCTTCTTACACTGAGAGCACAGTAGAAGGGGAGAATCACCTCCATAATCTTGCTGCCCACTCTTCTTTTGATGCAGCCCAGGACATAGTTGTCTTTCTGGACTGCAAGCATGCATTGCCAGCTTAAGTTGAGCATCAACGAACACTCCCACATCCTTCTCCTCAGAGGTTCTCTCAATCCATTCTCTGCCCAGCCTGTATTTGTGCTTAGGATTGTGTTGACACAAGTTGACCCTGCACTTGGCCTTGTTGAATTTCATGAGGTTCATATAGTTCATCTCAAGACTCAAGGTGTCTTAAGACATATAGTTTCAAAATGACTTGAATGTGCTGCCTGACTAATGTCCAGAGTTTTAAACCCCAATTTGTTTTAGGTATCAAGGTGTGAATCCAGATTCTTCAATGGTCAAAAAGATTAGGTTTATTTTTGTCCATCGACATGGGACAGTATTCATACAAATTGCCAGATTTTTGCAGAGATTGATAAAACATGCTTCTAAATGGTCATTCTCATTTTCTTTGTAAAGTTGCCTGTCCACAGTGGCTTCTTCTGTAAATTCACACAGAACACTTTCTTACTATTTTTCAAGTTATACAGACAAATGAATACCTATAAACTACTGAGTCACTTGTGTGTTGTTAACAATCAACTTAATGCTTATGTTTTGTTTGTTTCTTTGTTTGTTTGTTTGTCTTTTGACTGGTTCTACTAACAAGTTTGTTCTTTCTGATTGCCTGGGAAAGATAGCGATCTTCTTGGAAGCTATTTTTTTCAGAATCATCAAACTTTTCAAACTTTTTCTTAACTATTCCCTATCTCCTTCCACAGAATATCTTTCATTTTTGTAAACATTGTTCACCAGGGAAATCACAGTAGTTTTGTTCCTTTGCCTGTAGTGGCACAAACTATATAGAAAACCAGATTTTAAAAACCTAAAGACAAATCACATTTCTCCTTCTGAATCTCATTTTTTTAGGATGTAAAATAAAAAAGAAAAAAAAATGTCAAAAATTCAGGACTGCAAGAGAATTTTTTTCTAATTATAAAAATCTCATAAAAACACTGTATTTTTTTTTAATTATATCTATACATTTCAATATTCTTAGCAATTTCTAGCTTCATTGTCTTAGTACTAAAGCATTCTTTCTAATCTCTGTCCTTTTGAACTGAAGATGTTATATGTTAGTTAAACTTCATTTTTGAGAAATTATATTGCTTAAAAATAAGCCTTGGAAAAAATGAGCAAGCACTTTACTGATGAAAATATTATAAATATATATAATAAGGTTTCTTCTGAGTTCTTATAAAATCATAGAAAAAGATAATTTGTAGGCATTCTGCAATAGACTCCCTTCACAGACTTGGTTATGTAAACCAAAGCTTCACATTGATCCATGTAATTTTAACATCATGGTTACTTGTACAAAAGACTTTTTTTTTTTTTTTTTTTTTCCTGAAATTGTTACCAATAATTTTCTTTCAGAAAATGTCATGAATTTTGTACTTCTTCATCCCAGTACTTAGTTTTGTCCTAATATTTATTAGTTAATATAGCTAGAGATATCAATCTATGATAGTCCTTAGAGTCCTTAGTGATGTTCTCAAAAAACAACATCAAAAACAAGCAAAAAACAAACAAACAAACAAAAACATACAGTGTCATTCTGTGTGCTAATACACAGAATTACTCATTTGTAAATTGTGATTTCTATAAAGATTGCCTAAAAATTCTGTAACCAAGTAGTGCAGGCAGTGGAAAAAGTGTTTTTCTTGCACTGGCAAAACAATACATGTAGACTGAATAGTTAGTAGGAAAAGCTCTGGCCTTTGTCGTCTGAAATACAAGTTTGAACTCAATTTTATCTTTATTTTTAGTGGGCATTAGGTCAAAAGCAAAACTAATCAAGTATCTGGGCACAACACAGCACATGAGAAAACGATGGAGTTATCACTCTCATCTATCTTCCCAGTGATGGAAAAAGAGAGACATAGGAAGGGAGCTAAAGGTTAAGGATTATTAGCTCCTTTCTGTGGAGAATCCATCATTCCTCTGAATTAAAGAATAATTTCTAGTTCCAATTGTTATATCAGGTTCAACTTGCAATGGCAGAGCTCAGATGAGAAACAGAAACATTTTAAATTCCATTCTTTCCATAGCTACTAAGAATTTACGCCCCCTCCTCCCCCCCTCCATGTATTGTCCGTGTAATAATCAACTCTATTGCCACAGTAAATTTTTGTTTGAAACTCAATAGAAAATAGGTGATTAAAGGGTGATTCTTCCCTTCTACTTTACTCTTTGAGATAACACCTAGAGTACTGTGTTTAGGTCTGGGCCCCCAAACACTGAAGGCCATAGACGTATTATAATGAGTCCAGAGGAGGACCAAGATCAAAAGGCTGGAGCACCTCTCCTATGAAGATAACCTGAGGAAGTTGAGGTTGTTCACCCTGAAGAAGTGAAGTCTGCAGGGAGACCATACAGTGACCTTCCAGTAGGTAAAGGGAGCCTACAGAAAAGCTGGGCAGGGATTCTTTTTTAAGTTTAATACCATGTTGTTTAAACTAAAAGAGTGTAGGTTTAGATTAGACATAAGGAATACATTCTTTATGAGGGTGGTGAGGCACTGAAATGGGTTTCTCAGAGAATTTATGGATTCCTCATCCCTAGAAGTGTTTAAGGCCAAGTTGGATGGGTCTTTGAGCAACCTGGTCCAGTGGAAGGTGTCCCTGCTTATGGCAGGGGTGTTAGGGTAAGATTTTCAAGGTACTTTCCAATCTAAATCATTCTGTGATGAATCTTCCTTCCTTCCTTCTTTCCTTCTTTCCTTCCTTCCTGCCTTCCTGCCTTCCTGCCTTCCTGAGAAAAATTTCAGTAGAAAAGTAAACTCCATGTTTTATTCCATGCTTTTCAGAGCTTTAAAAAAAAAACAAATTGAAATTAAAAATTCCTTGATCAGGTTATCTTTGTCTTGCCGTATTGCCAGGTCCACCACATTTGTCTTTTATTTTCTACTCCACCATCCAAAAGTGCCTCTTCTTCTTCTTCTGTGTTGAATATATCCTGATGGTAGTTTGGCAGTTTTCCATTGTATAATGCCTTAATTACATTTATTTATTCAGGCTGGGAATGAAAAAAATCTTCAGTATCTTGCTTAATTCAGAGTATTATTTGGAGTTATATACACAATTTTGGATGGCTCCTGTGAGTGTAGAAACTTTCTTTATTCTGAAATATTTTATGCTTTCTGTTATTTCATTAGTCTGCTGGTCTACTTTTCCTTATTCCTGCTTTTTAATTCACATTAATATTTTGGATAACTAATGTCAGAAACTTAAAGATAAATAAAACTTTAACTGGTTTTGTTTAACTGGTTTTTGTTTAACTTTATAAACAAAAGTTTTATATGGAGAAAATTCTGTGTTACAGGATCCATGTTTATGCTCAAAAATTGTGTTAAACTGTAACTAACAAGTCTGGGTTGTAGAAGACTGACTTTCCTTAGGAGGAAAAACAAAAACATGACACAAAAAAAAAATATATTCAAACAAACAAAACAATAATTCTTTAGTGGGAATCTTATTTTTGTGATTCCCTTGAAAATATCTGACATCATTTATTTGATCTTCATCCTGCCTTTTTTATCATAATCATATGGAAAAATTGCAGCCTAATCTACACAACCTTTAAAATTTGCTGGGGATAGGAAGACGTGTAAAAACAATAGCAGAGTTCACCTTAACCTATACTATGCTTTTGACATTGTCTCCCAAAATATCCTCAAAAACAAAATGATAAGGTTCACTCTAGAAAAATGACAGTGAAGCAAGGAAAAAACTGGGTGAACTGCCAGGCTTACTTAAAGGGTTGTGATCAGCAGTACAAAGTCCACCCAGAGGTCAGTCACTAGGGAAGTACCCCTGTTGTTAAAACTGAGAACAATACTGTATAAAATGTCATTAATGATATGGATGATAGAGCAGAATGTGCCCTCAGCAAATTTACAGATGATGAAAAACGGCAAGCAACGGCTGATTAACCAGAGGGTTGTGCAGAGGGATCTGGACGGGCTGGAGAAATGGACAGACAGGAACCCCATGAAGTTTAACAAGGAGAATTACACTTGGGTAAGAACAATCTCAGACACTGGGATTGACTGGGATGACAAGATGGGAAACACCCAGCTGGGAAACATGTTGGCAGAAAAGGAACAGATTCCTAGTGAACATCAAGTTGAACATGAGCCATCAATGTGCCATTGCAGTAAATAAGGCTAACAATATCCTTGGCTGCATTAGGCAGACTCAACACAAGTGGGTGCACCTGGAGTACTCTGTCCAGTTCTGCACTCCCTAGTACAACAGAGAAAAAGGAAGCTAGTAGAAAGCGTCGTATAAAGAGCCACAAAGATTGAAGCATCTGTCCTACATGGACAGGCTGAGATAGCTGAAATTATTTAGCCCATAGAAGAGAAGGCTTAGGTGTGATTTCATTGGTGAATATAAATAAATATAAATTAGTGTGAAGGGTAACAAAGAGGGAGATGGACACTTTTCAGTGGTGTTTAGCAACAAGATAAGAGCCAATAGATAAAACCAGAAACATATGAGGTTCTGTCTTAATGTACGAACTATGCAAATACCTGAGCATTAGCACAGGTTGCCCAGAGAGATTGTGGAGTCTCCATCTTTGAGAATGTTAAAAACATGACTGGACATGGTCCTGGATAACACTATCAGTGTCTGTGATTTCAACTTAGAGCAGGAGTTTGGATTTGGTGTTTGTATTGTCTTCCAATCTCTTTTGTTCTGTGATTCTGTGATACTTACTAGGGCTTTTTACCACCACATGTACATTGAGACAAATATGGGCAAAATAGTTTGGGATGCTTGACCAGTGATGCTATGTTTTCTGTGTTTCTTTACACATTCCCACATGACTTAAAGATCCAGTATCTTTCCTTAGGTCAGCTGTTAAATAGGCTTTATATCAAAGCAAGCTATCTAGAGACATTTCTGTTAGGATTTACTGATCTCCTCTTATGTGAGTCATTTACTACAAAATAATATGAATTCAGCTTCACTAAACCAGAAGGAATATTTGGAAAAGAAAACTATGTCCAACAAAACAAAAGTAAATAAGCAGAAAATAATAATAATTTTAAATAATTATATAATAAAGGAGATAATTATCTGTAAATACTTTTTCCCTTTCTATTTGGAAGAGCAATAGTTCATTCTTTATTATCCATCTGTGCTTTATGTTTCTATGTTTCAGTTATTGCTACTGATATTTACAGAAAAAGTATTTCTCACCCCTCCCTTGCCCTGCTGGCCACACTTCTTTGATGCAGTCCAGGATATGGTTGGCTTTCTGGACTGCACACACACATGGCTGGCTCATGTTGAACTTCTTGTCAACCAACACCCCCAGGCCCTTCTACTCCAATCCCTGAGGAAGACCACTTGTTGCTGATATCAGCTTGGACATTGAGGTGTTGACTGCAACCCTCTGAGTGTGGTTATCTAACCAATTCCTTACCCACCGAGTTGCCAATTCATCATATCCATTTCTTTACAATTTAGAGACAAAGATATCATAGGGAACAGTGTCAAATGTTTTGCACAAACCCAGTTAGATGATGTAAGTTGTTCTTCCCCATCCACCAATGCTGTAACCCTGTCATAGAAGGTCACATGATTTTTCAGGCACAATCTGTCCTCAGCAAAGCTATGTTGGTTGTCACTAGTCACCTCTATGTTTTCTGTGTGCCTTAGCATAGTTTCCAGTTTCTAGCATAGATTTCATTCAGTACCTCAGCCATCTCCATATCCTGGCTGACCATGTTTTGCATTTACTTCTGGAGAGGGACCCCAGAAATTTATTTCTCTTGTCCTCCTTTTGTTATATTTCTGATGTACCTACAGAAACCTTTCTTGTTGCCTTTAATGTCCCTGGCCAAATTTAATTTGGGGCTTTAGCTTTCCTAACCTGATCCCTGGCTGCTTGTACAATGTTTGAGTATCCCTCCTATGCTATCTGTCTTTGTTTTCACCCTCTGTAATCTTCCTTTTTCTGTTTGAGTTTGACCAGTTGTTCCTTGTTCACTCATGCAGGTCTCCTGGAATTTTTACCTGACTTCTTTATTGGGATACATCACTCCTGAATTTTTAGGAAGTGGATTTTGAATAATAACCATTTTTCTCAGACCTTCTTCCCTTCAGGGTTTCAGCACATGATACTTTACCAATCAGATCCCTGAAGAGGCCAAAGTCTGTTCTCCCAAAGTCCAAGACAGTGAGCCTATTGCGCTCCTTCCTTGCTGCCCTCAGAATCCTGAACTCCACTATTTCACGGTCACTGTAGCCAAGGCTGCCCTTAAACTTCACATCCACCAGCAACCCCACCTTCTTGGTATGAATGGGCTACAATTGTATCTCTGCTTGTTGGCTTCTCTATCATTTAGCTATCATCAAGGCATTTCATGGATCTCCTGGGTCACCTATACACTGCTGTACTGTTCTTCCAATATATATTAGAGTGGCTGAAGTCCCCCATAAAGTCCAGGGCTTGTGAAAGTGAGGCTGCTTCTATCTGTTGATAGAGGCCTCATTTGCATGGTCTTCCTGGTTGGGTGGCCTGTAGCAGACCTCCACTGTAATGTCACTTGTC
This sequence comes from Anas acuta, assembly GCF_963932015.1. Taxonomy (NCBI): domain Eukaryota; kingdom Metazoa; phylum Chordata; class Aves; order Anseriformes; family Anatidae; genus Anas; species Anas acuta. The sequence continues at coordinate 53,159,923 of NC_089017.1, read as the reverse complement.
CCTGCCTTGCCTTTAATCTTGATTTATAAGCCATCTGTCAGCTCCTCATCCATCCCCAGGCAGAGCTCCACACACTTCAGTTGATTACTGATGTAGAGGGAAATGTCCTTTCCCCATCTCTCCTTCCTGTCCTTCCTAAAGAGTCTGTATTCGTCCATTCCAACACTCCAGTCATAGGAGCCATTCCACATCTCCATAATGCCAGTTAGTCTATAGCCCTGCAGGCAGGCTTACATCTCTAACTGTTTTTATTTATTCCCCATGCTACATTCATCAGCATAGAGGAAATTAAGTTAGACTCTGATTCACTGTCTGGAGTGGCTAGAATTCCTTATGTTACTCTTTGGGTGCTCTCCTGCAGAGCCATGACCCTTCTCCAGGCACTGGTCATCTATCACTAACACTGGTGTCAAACTGGGAGGATCAGGAAAAACTGAGGTTCCACTCCACCAGCAACTCTAATTTAAAACACTTTTCACCACCTTGAAAAGCCTAGGACCAAAGATGGTGTTCCCTTTCTGTGAGAGATGATCATCCCCAAGCAGACCAGATTTCTCAATGTGAGCTTCACAGATTAAGTAGCTGAATCTCTGTTTGCAGCACCAGTCCTGTAACCATCTGTTGATTTGCTAGATTTGACTGGCCCTGTCAATACATTTCCCTTTGACTGACAAGATTGATCCTATCTTCCAATGCAGAATGTGCCTGAACTGCAACCAGTCATCTTGGTGAACAATCAGTTATCAATTATCAAGTACCAATTTAAAATTAAAGTGCTTAGAAAAAACATTTGATAAAAACAAAACATTTAATAACAATAAAATAAAAAGAAGAAAAGCAAACAAAATTTTGTTTGTTATATACTGTTAAATACTGGTAGAGTATGACATGTTGGGAATAAGTGTATATATATATTTTTGAATCCTGATTAAAATTTTTACAGTCTGTAAGGGAAAAATATATATATATATATATATATATATATGTATATATGTATATATGTATATATACATACATGTATATATACATATATGTGTATATATATACATACATATATGTATATATACATACATGTATATATACATAAATATATATATACATATATACATAAATATATATATATATATACATAAATATATATATATATTTTTTTTTTCATAGAGAGAGAAATGTTTCTGTATCCTCTGTATGCAATAATGAGTACACTAATTCCTGTCCTATTACAGAATCACGGAATCACGGAATCACAGAATCACAGAATCACAGAATCACAACATCAATCACAGAATATTAGGGATTGGAAGGGACCTTGAAAGATCATCTAATCCAACCCCCCTGCCCAAGCAGGAACACCTAGATCAGGTCACACAGGAACACATCCAGGTGGGTTTGAATGTCTCCAGAGAAGGAGACTCCACAACTCCCCTGGGCAGCCTGTTCCAGTGTTCAGTCACACTCACCATAAAAAAAGTTTTGTCTCATATTTAAGTGGAAACTCCTAATGGGCTTGCACCCATTTTGCCTTGTTCTATCATTAGATGTCACTGAGAAGATCCTGACTCCATCCTTCTGACAATCACCCTGTACATATTTGTAAACATTAATGGGGTCACCCCTCAGTCATCTCTTCTCCAAGCTAAAGGGATCCAGCTCCCTTAATCATCCTTGTGGCTCTGCACTGAACTCTCTGAAGCAGTTCTGTGTCTTGCTTGAATGGAGGGGCTCAGAACTGAACACAATATTCCATATGTGGTCTCACCAGGGCAGAGTAGAGGGGGAAGAGAACCTCTCTCAATTTATTAACCACACCCCTTCTAATACACCCCAGGATGCCATTGTCCTTCTTGGCCACAAGGGCACAGTGCTGGCTCATGCATCATTTCCATTTTCATTTTCCACCATTTCATCATTGTTCACCAGGACCCCCAGGTCACTATCCCATTCACTGCTCTCCAGCAGGGCAGTCTCCAACTTATACTGGTGTCTGGGGTTGTTCTCACCCAGATGAAGGACTATATATTTGCCCAGGTTATATTTCATTAAATTTCTCCCCACCCAATTCTCTAGCCTGTCGAGGTCCCACTGGGACCTTATGACCTGTCAGCCACTCCTCCCAGTTTAGAGTCATCAGCAAACTTGCTGATAGCACACTCCATTTTTTTTAATTTTAATTTTTATTTTTATTTTTAATATGATAACTGAACTGTCTGTGTGTACATGGATATGTAATTTCCATAAAGAAGACATGCAAAAGTCTCTAGGTTTGAGAGTGGTACTGTCAACTTCTAGGTTTGGAACACAGTAACAGACACTGTACAAACACTTTTAGAGATAAAGTGTTTATTTCTAAATCATGATTTGTAATGTTGTAACTACAGATCAGAACTTGCCCAGGTGAGAAAAGACTCACATGACTGAGGCCATCAGGCAGCTGGCAGAAAGCAGAGAATGGCAATAGTAGGGCAGTCAGACAATATCAGCCTTACAAGAAATCCAAATATTTTTCATAAAACAATATACCTGCTTGCTTTTAAATAACATCATCAATTTGACTCTTCATTAGAAAATTCTTATGAAGAAGTGCTATCAGGATATTTTGTTAAAATTTTGCACTTACACCAAGGTTACATGAGGATTATTCATCACATATGAATAACATTCTAGGTGGAAGGATTTATAGACTTTGTGTTTGCTATTGACATGAAGAGATTTTCCCATTCACTTTACTGCTGATTAATTTTGATTAAATACATTACCAAAAAACAAATAAATATATATAAAAAAAACACACCATCACCACCGCCAAATAACAAAACAACAACCCAAAAACAAAACAAAAGAAAGAAAAAAAAAAAAACAAAAACAGCAACAGTAACAAAAAAAGTGACTCCAAGACATTATGGATTTCAGAAAAGATATGAAAAGTCTCCACTTTTAAAGTAAAATATGTACTCTGGGCAAAAGAAAGAATGTGTTTTTAACTTGTTCAACTGTCTTGCATAAAGAAAATCAGTGATCTCATTTCTATCTAAGATAAATGCTAAATGACAGAATAATCTGATCTTCATACACATATCTTGTACACTATAGGTGAAGAATATTATCATATATTACTTCTACAGATACTGATTGCCTGTGTTACTCAGGTATATGCCAATACAGTGGCTTTCTCTTCTGAAGGTATGCTTTCAGATTTTAATTTATGGTGGGCAACATATTTCTGTAAAGGACATTAAATTAACAATCAATTTTTAATACAGAAAAGTCATTGTGGGATATATTGCTTTTAGTTGGGTACAGCAATCGGTTGAAATGTTGAAATTTAGGATTATATTATTTTGATTTTGAGTGATAAGTCTCCACACTGACATAAAATTTATAAAACCATTATCTGTTGAAAAATAAAGAAATAGCAAATTTTAAAGAAGCAAATTATCAGTCAAATTGGACATAAATACATCTAATAGGAATATATTTGATGGGAAAGCATGTTTCAAAAGTTTTATTGTAATTAGGATAATTTTACAGTTTTGTACCTATAAAACACTGCCTGTTAATTAGATGCTTTTATTAACCATCTTCATCTCCTTCTATGAACGGGTGACATAGATGGTGGATGAGGGAAAGGTTGTTGACATAACCTACCTAGACTTTGACAAAGCCTTTGACATAGTCTCCCACAGTATTCTCCTGGAAAAGCTGGCAACCAATGGCTTGGACAGGTACACTCTTTGCTGGGCTAAAAACTGGCTGGATGGCTGGACCCAGAAAATAGTAGTAAATTGAGAGAAATCCAGCTTGATGATGGATCACGAGTAGTGTTTGTCGGATATCCCGACCAAAACCCCAGGACAAACGGACACAACGACCAGCGTTCTGTGACATAAGCCAATTTATTGCTGCGTGACAGTATCTTATATAGTGTCAAAGCATCCCACCCAGGAACCCAGGACCCCTTCCACTGTGCTCGCAGGCACCCCAGACCCTTCCCCTCGTGCACACAGGCACGACCCAGAATAACCCCACATCTCCCCCCTCTTTATGCAGTAATGTACCCCCTTTACCCCATTACACTAAGCGTGATTTAATCATAACTACTTAGGGACGAGTATCCGTCCCATGAGCAAATGGTGACAATGGGAACTCCTCATGATTTTTGGCGAGAATGGTCAGCATGCTGCGATTCATTATACTGCTTCTAGCTATTTTTGCTTTTATACATTAATATACTAGCCCTATCACAATGAATACTACTACTAGTAGCAATATTGTTTGCAAAAGCGATTTAAGCCATCCTTCTAGATGAAGGCCTAGCCCCTCAAGAGTTGCCCCCAACCAATTCTGTTCTGCGTCACGCTGCTCTTCTTTTATTTTGTCTTCCGCACAGTTGCACCCCCGTCAGAACGGTTTCTTTTCCATCCTCCGTCGCATGCGTGGTGCCGTCCGATGACAAGTGTGTTTCATGTATCAGATTGATACCTGCCTGCATGGTGGCATTGATATGGATGGTAGTCAGCTTCCTTCCCTGGCAAGCAACAGGCAGGAACAACCCACGAGGTGTTCTGTTGGGTACGGGCTCAGCAGACCATAGGTTGTAAGTGTACGGCGTTGGAAATAGCGGAGCAGTCCGGTAGCCCACAGCATACTCCTGCCAGTAGCCACCGTATACTGCAGGGCACAAGGCGAGGACAAGCAGGAGTGGCTTCATTCGAGCCCACTCTATAGCGAGGGCAAGGAGTTCATCCCATTGTGGAAACGCAACGCGGGGCACAAACACGTAGCCAAAAAGCAGTGGGCGCTGCAGCTGGCCCTGATGTAGAATAATAATAGCTCCCTGTACCAATCGTTTTCTGGCCCGAGACTGGACGGCGGACTTGTCCACCCCTGCTCGATGGGGGTTGGGACCCACGCTTGCGTCTGAGATGGCGGGTCCCTTTTCGTCCCAGCGTTGGCGTCTCCCGACTGCCCCCCCCCTTTTTTCCTCTTTCACTTCACCTTTTCGGTGTGAGCACTCCCAAGCACGGTGGCCAGACCGCCCACACACCCAACAATGAACACGGCTGTCTTCGACCACAGGTTCCCTTTTCTTGGAACATTCACAAGCTACATGACCACGCTGTCCGCAGCGAAAACAACCACCAGGATGCATCTGGAGAGCAAACACCTGGAGCGCAGATGTGACTCCCATCATCTGCTCACTGAGGGCAGCAGCAAGAGGTTGCATTTCCTGAGCCTTGCCAAACACACAGCCACGAGCAATCAGCTTGCCCGTGCTTGCTGAAGCCGGAAGCGCTGCCGTCAGGCAGGCTCGGGCAACCTGCCGCCAGTCAAACATCAGGGGCCCTTGCAAAGCATCCAACAAAACCTGTGTCTGTGGGCTAGAGAATCCACCCTCCTGTACAGCCTTTTTTAACTGTAGCAGCATCTTATAGTCTACCGGCTGCCACTGATGTCCCTGAGACCCCGCAAAAACAGGATAGCACCCTATCCGCACAGGATTTGGCGTTATTTCACAACCCGAGAGAAGACATTCTCACGCACTAATAGTCCATTTTTCTCTTGCCTTCTGCACCTCCTCACGGATGTGCATCGGCTGCCGCAGGGCAGCCTGTCTAGGATCCCGAGACTCCTCATCTGTTGAACTCTCACTATCCACTCGTTCTCTCTCTTGGGGTGCAGCACCCGATGGAACGGGAATGCGACACACAGACGATGGTAGGTGCTTCTCCGAAAAAGACTCCACCCACGCTTGCCCCCCCCTCCCGCTCTCCAGGGTCAAACGCCGGAGGGGTATACAGTGGCTGCTGGAGGGAGCCCGAAAATGCTGGCGCTTGCCCAGATGCCACCCCTACCCCTTCAGGACCCCCGGCAGGGAATAGAATAAGGGAGTCCTTCTTATTTACCCCCCAAAAGGACCCATCTGATGAAGTGTGTACCGGGCTCCCTTCTGACGGGGGAGCACTAGGCATTTCTATCTTTTCATGATCCAACCGAACTCACAGGGGGGCCACAAGGGGGTTCCCACCTTCTTCTTTCTCCTGCTCCACATTATTTTCATCTCCCGATTGAGCCTCCTCCTTCGCCTGCCCTGACCCCTCCTTTAGATTGTTTTTTACCGGCAGCTCCATAGGAGCCCGCTTATCCTCACTGTCCCCATCGGACAAAAGCATGTGGTGCACAGTAGCCCACAGGCATGCCTTGTTAGCTACCTTTTCCAAAACCGCTCGCATCGACCCATACGTCGGTAATAAAGTCAGCGCCTCTTTGTTCCCGATGCAGGTGCTATCAAATAAATCCCATCCCACCGTTTCTAAAACAGTCTGTCTCAAGCAATGGACAGGAGACCCTGCCAGATTCTGACGTGTTGCCCAGAACAAGAGGGACTGTACGTCTTTCTTTTGTAGTGTTATCCCTACTTCCCTAGCCAAGGATTTAACAGTACTCACCACCTCATCGACTCCAGGCCCCATGGCCACCCACTACCTACCATGTACGCACCACACCTAACTCGTGCCGTGCCTAACTCGTGCCAACCGGTTTCACGTTGAGAATCGAATTACGTCAGGGTCACCAAATGTCGGATAACCCGACCGAAAAGCCCGGGACAGACAGACACAACGACCAGCGTTCTGTGCCATAAGCCAATTTATTGCTGCGTGACAGTATCTTATATAGTGTCAAAGCGTCCCACCCAGGAACCCAGGACCCCTCCCACTGTGCTCGCAGGCACCCCAGACCCTTCCCCTCGTGCACGCAGGCACGACCCAGAATAACCCCACAGTGTTCCACAGGGGTCAGTGTTGGGGGCCATCCTCTTTAATATGTATTGGTGATTTGGATGAGGGAATTGAGAGCACCCTCAGTAAGTTTATAGATGACACCATGTTTGGGGGAAGTGTTGATCTACCAGACAGTAAGGGGGCCCTGCAGAAGTACCTGGACAGCATGGGTAGATGGCAGAGGCCAGTGGGATGAGGTTCAACATGGCTAAGTGTTGGGTCCTGAACTTGGGCCACAACAACCCCATGCAGCACTACAGGTTTGGGGCAGAGAGGCTCAAAAGCTGTGCAGAGGAAAAGGATGGGGGTGTTAATCAATGGTCGCCTTAACATAGGCAGTGTGTCCATGTGGCCAAGAATACCAATAACATCCTGGCTTGTATCAGGCATAGTGTAGCCAGCAGAACCAGGGAGCTGATTGTCACCTTGTATTCTGCTTTGGTAAGGCCACACCTCGAGTACTACGTTCAGCTTTCAGACCCTCACTACAAGAAGGACAGCAAAGCCCTGAAGCATGTCCAGGGTATGGCTACGAAGCTTCCTGAAACGCAAACCCTATGAGGAACAGCTGAGAAAACCAAGGTTGTTTAGTCTGGGTAAGAGGAAGCTCAGGGGAGACCTTATTGCTATCTACAGCTACTTGAAAGAAAGGTGTTTTTGAGCTGTGTTCAGCCTCTTCTCGCAGATAACTAGCAATAGGACTAGAGGGAATGACTTCAAGTTGTGCCAGGAGACGTTTATGTTGCAAATTAGGAGACATTTCTTCTCTTCCAGGGTAGTCAGGCACTGGAATGGATTGCTCAGGGTACTGGTAGTCACAATCCCTGGGGGTGTGCGTTTAAGGAAAGATTGGACCTGGTAGTTAGGGAAATGGTTTAGTGGGTGGCTTTGGTAGTAGGGGGATGGTTGGACAAGATGATCTTGGAGGCCTTTTCCAACCTTAATGGTTCTTAATGGTATCAGAACAATAATAATAACAACATCAAACATCACTCATGCACAATACTTTAAAATAAAATAAAATAAAATAAAATAAAATAAAATAAAATAAAATAAAATAAAATAAAATAAAATAAAATAAAATAAAATAAAATAAAATAAAATAAAATAAAATAAAATAAAAATATATTCTGGCTTCACAAAAATTCTAATCATATGTTTTAATACATACTGGTATATTTTAACTAAAAGAGTAGAGGAGAGTATATTCAGCAAGGATGTGGCATGTATTTATTCTTGCTATATATTTCCTTCTGTCTATCATGTGTATTCTAACTAATTGCAGAAAACATGCTGTATGCCAATAAGCAATATAGGGACCACAGCAGCTTATGCTGTGCAGTCTTGTCACAGCTTGAAAATTTTCACTAATAACTGTAAAAGTAGTCAGTATTGTAAAATAGAAATTCAACAGAAAATTCAGGCTTCTTAGAAACAACTATTATTTGTGATTTAGAACTTAGATGACTGTTACCATTAATTGAAATTTAACTGAATATAGTAAAATATATAATAAAAGATAAACTAATATCTGAATGCAATGCAGATAATCATAATGGAAGCAAGATATTTCTCCATTTGAGATGGCTACTCAACATACTGTCTGGGAAAAGGCTTTCCAGAAAACGTTAGAAATACAACTTAAGCTATTAAATTAGGTTATAACATATACAAAATCAGCAAAACAGTTAGTTAGTTCCATCATTATCACAAATCTAAATACTGCTATTCCAAACTGCTTTTTAATCTTATCAAAAATAAATATTCAATGTTGTCACCTTCACAGAAAAAAGAGGACACAATATTAAACACCAAGTTTTTTGTTTATTTTTTTCAGATGTTAAGAGTTGTCAGGTGTTCAGATGTGGTATAACTCAAGAACAAGAACCACTCATGACAGAAAATTATATCATGGCTCAAGACATCCTACAAGGCTAGAAAATTAAAATATTAATCTTTAGCTCTTATCTATAATCAAGTAAGTCAAAAGCAAAATTGCTGACATTTAAGTAGTCACATTAAAGCATGTGTAATCTGCATGACACTAGGATGATGCTTGGAAGAAATATCCTATACTTATTCTTTGCTTTTTCTGGAACAATAAGCTCTTAATACGTCTGAGATGAGATATGAATTTATATCCTATTACACATAAAGATTAGACAACCTTTGGTGTAAGTCATTTGGACCATTCATATCTCCTTTGAGTCAAGCCCCATTAAATTAAAAATGCATCAGGCTGAAAGAATAAGGTCTGATACATCTTAGTAGAACAAGAAAATTATAAGAAATTGAGAAAAATCTTGTAACAACCTCTTGTGTTTTTGAAAGAAATGGAAAAACATAATAAATTTGAAAAATATTGAGGAACATAAAAATGTAAAGGAAACAGTTGAATTTTAGTGTTTTTTGTTTTGTTTTGTTTTGTTTGTTTTTGTTTTTTATTTTGTTATTTGTCTGTATTTTTTAATTAACCCTTAATCATGCAACAACATTTGTAATGCTGAGCTCTTCCTCTGCGATAAACATGCTAGATCCAACATACCAGAATTACCACTTCCTGAGTGAATGCAGTGTTTTGGACCAAAGATCAAAGAGAGGTATTAGACAATAGGTTTCAGAATACTATTTCAGACATGCCTCAGCAGTGACTTCAATTTTTTTGTTAATTTTGGCATAAGAAGAATGAACCAAAACCAACAAAATTCTGGCATCTCACTTAAAGACACTGAGCTTTTTCTTAGAAATGTCTCTTCTCTTGCATAGGCTTGAGTGGCACACCACAATAAGTAAATAAATAAATAAATAAAGTTTTAAAATACACAGAGCTCTTTGTTGTCTAAAGGTAATTCAAAACTGGTTAAAATTAATATAAATTTTAAAAAGTGTTTAACACAACATGGTCAATATATAAGTATCTGGCTAAAAGAAATGTAAGCTTTATCCTAAATTGTTTTACATCTGAAGACTTAAAAAAAAAAAACGAAAAAAAAAAAGTATGCAACCAAACTTCCATATATTCCTAAATAGACATTATTAGATCAGTTGTCTGTTTGAATTAAAATATCACATATACAAAAAATAAGTCCATAATTAGAATACATTTATTTTTACAAAAAAAATTCAAAAAAGTTTTGGATAGATGTATATGGGCTTGATGGAATTTGGTACAAACTAGACAAAATTCAATGCCAGTTCATACTTCAGAACTGGCATTGAAAGTGATCATTTTTTTCAGCATCTGTAAAATTAGGATAGTATTTACTTACACACATCAAATATACATGAGTGGTTATGTCCAAGAAAGAACAAATGGTTACTTGCACTGATGCTTAGAGACATCTGGAATGCTCAGTGGAGATCAGTAATGGATCAGTATAGAAAGTGATCTTATGTAGTATTTTCATTAATGATCTGAGACAACGGCAAAATAAGTCAGTTTCTCATAGAACAGTTGAGAAGTAGTTGTTAATACAGATGGGAAATGGGAAAAAGAAACAAATTAATTACTTTTGTAACTATGATACAATATATATTGAAATGGTTTACAGTGATGCAAATGTAAAACAACTCATTTAGATGGTACAATTTTATTTATTTTTCTGAAAAGTGTCAAAAATTTAAGGAGACCAACAAGTTAACACTTTTTTACAATAGAAATAATGGATAACAGATGAAGCTTTAATCTTGCTGTCATATACATCCTGTTAATGAAATTAATGCAAATTTCTGCAAGATTTGGTCCTTTGTTATCCTGTGAGATATGTAGAAATAAAATGCAAAGGTTTCAATTAATCAAGCTTTCATATCAGTGAAGAAACACACAAATAATGTATTAAAACAGTTCTAGAACATTTTTTTTTTCTATTATGGTCTTTCAAATTCTGTTGTCAGTTTTCTTTCTACGAGTCATTTAGCTAGAAATAAAAGTGTTAGAAATTAACTAGATTTTAAACAATGTAGAAAAATAAAAATGAATTGAAGAAACACAGCAGTGTGTCTGGGAACAACTATTTGCAGTTTAAATAAATCTGCACAGCTTGTTCAGATCTGTCAGGGTCAGAAACAGGTGGTCTGGAGTCATAATCACACTTTGTGATAGATGTTATTTGCTTGGTATTTCTTCTGAAGAATATGTGACACCAAAGACAAAAAAAGAGTCTTGCTTTCCTGTACAGAAAAATGTTTGCAAAAGTATGTTAAAAGTATGCAGTTAACTTTGCCATCCAAGCAGGTAGCACAAAAGAACATTTTGCTCTCATCCATGCACAATAATCACAATGTGAACAGGATATGATCCAGTGTCTGAAATCTTCTACTCAGTTGTCAGACTGTGTAATCAGAAAAGGAGGGAACTGCACCACGGCTGTTTTCCAAAATATCACCTCTGTCTCTTGGCTAGCCAGAGGATGGATTACCAGGGTGACATATAAACTCACCAATCAAACCACAAACAAGGTTCACATCATAACTTTTCTTTCTTACCAGTGAAAGACTCTCATCTAGGTCTCCCTTCTCTATGCAGTTGCTAACACTAAACTAAACTAAACTAAACTAAACTAAACTAAACTAAACTAAAATAAAATAAATGCATTTTGACAGATCTTCCTGCCTCTGTCAAATATGGCTGACAGACAATTATTCAAACATTATGGGAGAACACTGACAGACAAAGCAATCATGTGAGACATTTTCCTTAAGGAATCAAGTTAAAAATAAAATTATTTATCTCACACTTCTTGTCTCAAAATTGTCTGATAACTTTCTAAGGTAGGTCATTTTTAGTTATTTTTTCTCATCACTCTATTGCTGCTCTGTTTGAAGAACCCTCTGTTCATTTCAACACTGTCTGTAATATAGCTTTCAGTATTTCCTTATGTTCCTGCAGTTATTGGTTTAACTTATTTCTGCATATTTTTGTAGATCTTCCAATCCTGTTCTTTATTATGTCATGTGTATACATTTTTAACTCTCTTCCGTTCTTGCTTGAACTGCTCTTTATATCACCTTACTTAATCATGTTGGCCTTTTCTGACCTTTTTGCTGTTTAAATTTAAACAGGAATAGATTTCAATTGCAGTCTGTTCAAGTATTTCTTAAATATTTACCACTTCTCCTCTGTACATTTGCCATGCTTTATAGAATTTCTATCAAAATCACCCAAGGCATTTTACATTCTTTCAACTCAGCTTTTCCAGAATGAAAAATAAACCTATAAAACTTCTTGTATTTTTCCTTACGTGCTTTTCCTCTTGAGATTTTAAAATTTGTTAATGCTGTCTTCCTAAATTATAATATACTTCCGCTTGAATTTGCTATACATTATGTTCTTAATTTGCAGTGAAATTCTAAATCATGCAGGTCAAAGAGTCAAAGCAATCACATTTTTTTTCCTAATTGTGTCATTATGCATCCTAGATAATACATTACCCACCACTTTTCAAGTCATGTGTTCTCTAGAAAATATATTTGCAGTAAATATTCTTAAATACATAATACAACCTATCAAGTTTTATATATCAGTGTAATTTCACTGATCAGTGGCTTTATAGTGTCAGCAAACTTGGGGATAAATGCAAAAGTGTGAAACACAAAATCCAAAAGTGTTCTATGGTTTCTTTATAAAATTACTTTATAGCTCTGAAACAGTCACACAATATATGTACTTACCTGCATATGGAATTAGTGCTCCTAACCACTCTACCACTCTAAGGTCTCTCTACCTCTCTTCCTCTCTCTTTTAACTTCTGCTTGTTATTTTTTAATTTAAATAAATAAATAAATAAATAAATAAAGTTATGAGGCTTAAAAAGTTATGAGGTTGTCATAAATATGTTTGAAAACCAAACCAAAACAAAAAATAACAATACAACATGTTTTTTATTCTAAGCAAAGACTACCATTCTCATGCTAAGATATCTCAAGTGGGGAAGATAAAGGATGAAATATGGTTAGAGAAAATATGCAATCATTGTACATGAATAAATGAGTGTTACTCATTTCTATGACAAATAACCAAAATGAGAATCATTCAGTTGTTTCTAAATCAGACCTCAGATAACATACATGTAAAATATATGTCATCTGTATTTGTGTACTGGGATTAGAACAATCTGTAATGCCCAAAGTGTTCATAGGACTATTCAAGAACCTACCTCCCCTCTGCCTTACTGTCTCAAGGGTTCCTACCATGCTGAGGATGTCTTTAGTAGAGGCTGTCTTTACTTGCTGTCCCAGTCTTCACATTTTTTTAAATTTGACACTGGAAAAGGTTGATAGTAGTCAGGAAAAGACAGTGCATACATAAATAGAATTATTTACTAGGGGAGACCAATATGCTGCCACAGTCTTCTGCACCCTGATAATCATGATATTCATCCTGTGTTTTGTTGTTGTTGTTCGTTTTTTCATCTTTCATTGTTCTCTTAACAATCCTTGCAGTTGGATTTCTTTTGCTCTTGCTTAACTAAGCACCAAGTATAATACACTACTGAACTGCTTAAAAAAGCATAGACAGCATGACTTTAGTCTGGTTCATTCTCATCTGTTTTGGCAGAATGGGTATTGTTCAGGTCTGAAATTGTTTCCAAGCTCACAGTTAGGACTGTTTTCATGTTGAAACATGAATTTCATGAAATGAGTCCTCCAGACATCAGACGTTTGCCTCAGAAGTATGCAAATTCCAGGTAGACACAGTTTCTCCTTGAAAACTTTATTCTTCCTTATAATTCTCTGACATCCAGGCATTCACTTCTTGCAGCTTGCTCAGAAGTCTTTCAGATAAGCAACGCCTGCGAGAAATTACACCTTCAGCACTTTATATGCTCCACGAGGAGTTTGCCAAATTCATAAACATAAAAAGAGTGGGTCTGGATTTTACCCTAAATGTAGGGTAAAATGTAGATTCTAGGACTGAGGAATTAGTGCAACAGTAGCAGAAGAATATGGTGAAGCAATAGCAAAGAAATATCAATATATATACATAGTTCTCTAGAGCAGAAAGATGCAGAAGTTCTTTCACATTGAATCACTAATAAAAACTATTTGAACAAAATAGGAAAAACAAAAACAAAGCAAAACAAAAAACTATGTTGTTTCCCTTTTTATGTGTGTGTATTTCTATTATTTGTGCCTTCTAGGAAGTAGTCTGAAATTTGCTGGATGATTATGTACTCTGAGAAAACAATAACATTTGTTTGTTTGTTTGCTTAGTTTTTCTGTTAGAAATTGTATATCATAGTCTTAGTGTCCCTCTGTTTATCAGTTGAGAATCAAGAGAGTCTACACAATATTTCAAGAAATTTCATCAGTCTTTAATCTTTATGCTGAGACATTCAATTGGTATCATATCTTCTGAGAAAAAAAATAATTTGTGAATTTTCTAGCTGCTAATTCTTAAGGAAAAACTATAGTCTGCTTGATTATTTTGAATCTCACAGTATGTCTAACCTCTGCTGTAACTGATTGTTCTCTGGGTTTCTTGAGGTAAAGTCTCTTTAAGATAAGGCCTTTGCCCTACAACAAGAGGAGATATTCAAAAAGTTCACGTCTTTATTATTTTTTTAATTGGCCCTGATTGTTGTGAGGATTTACCATGACCTAGAAATCATAAGACTGGAAAATACCCACCCACCATCAGGGTGCTATGAATTATCAGCCTGTGCAGTAATTACAGTGTATTTAGGCTAAAACTTTTCAGAATTTGAATAACTTTATAGGAGAACTATTGGAGTAAAAACAAATGAAAAACAAAAATTTGTCAGATTTCACTAATGAAAAAATTTAAAAAAAGGTGGAATGCTGTACTATTGCTGACTGTGAATGTCTGTAATAAACCTTTAAGAATCTGAGAGCTGTCCAAGTAAAAATAAGGAAAGTAAGTGTAAAACTAAGGTGCTGTAAGGATGAAGAACTTCAATCTTCAGAATTTGCATTACTTTTAATGTTCTTAAAAATTTTTTACTGTTTGATAAATAACATGTTATCCAAAACCTAAAATATTTCCTGTTTAATTTCCCAAATAATTTTCTATGTGTCAATGAAAATCTCCCAAAATTGCAATTTAAGAACATCTTGTCAATGATCAAAACTGAAACTATCCAGAAAAATTCCATATTTGAGAAAAATGTAATTCCATATTCATTGCTAGTAAGAAAACCAGGTTACAGTAAGCTTTTTAAACCTAAGAGAAACGTTTCTGTCCTTGTCTTTTTTCTCCATCTCCCACTGTGTTGTCCTTGTTGTTGTTTTTGTTTTTGTTGTTTGCTTATTTGTTTGGTTCTGTTTTGCTTTTTTTTGCTTTTCTAGTCTGCCAAGTGGTCATAAACTTCAGTTTTTCAAAAAAGGTCAAGTTTTCTTCTGTTTTTATTCACATTTAAAACCTAGTGGCTGAGAACTTATTAAGAAGAAAGCCTTCAGGCAAAGTTAAATCTTGAATCCCACATAATCTATGTTTTCCTGAATAGACACTTATAAGTCCTATTAAAGTATAATAATAATAACAACAACAATAATAATAATAATAATCACCATGAGAGGAAGTGTTCTCTTTAAAGGTCTGATTACAGTATACAACACCTAAAGATTAATGAAAGACATTTTGTGTAAATGGCTTTGCCAATTAATAATTTCAGCTGATGTTGATTATTAGTGAAATTCCCAGCCTGTGTTACTAGCTTTTTTTCAGGACAAAGCAGGTGACCTTCTATATACAGTCAAGACTCAGTAGACAGTTAGGAAGTTATTGACCTCTTGCCAAATGAATTGCTTCATCTACAGTTATGACCTAGAAAAAGATAAAAGTTGTAGACCATCCCATTGTATTAAACTTATTATTTTGCATTTCTGCATATAGTCTTTAATTACTAACAGTTTACGTTTCAAAACTACTTGGGATAGGATCCCCACAACTCAGAATATGTTCCTGTCATTGATAAAGTAAATAATTAAATAAAAATAAATAAAATAAAATCTTATAAGTTTTACTGTGAGTCTGGCTTTACATGCCACAAAGCTATTTATCTCATCAGATACTAGTTTACTGGTAGTAATGTCTGTCTTTCTGGCATAACATCATGTCAGAAAGAATATTAAGTGAAAGTGAAACAGAATAAGTTTTCACGTTACAGTGTATGCCAGAAAGGATGCAGTGGCAATAAGTATGATAGATATGTTTATATGTACTATATGGAAATGATTCCCACTCCCAGCATAGTAGGATTTTTAATCTGTTTCATACAGCAGGTGGTAAGAGGGACAAGAAGGGTGAAGAAAGAAGGGTAGAGAGTGCGAGAATATCTTTATGATATTCCCTTTATTATATTTTGGTTCATACTGAGAAACATTCATAGAAACCATGAGATAGGATGAAAAAAAAAAATTTACTCAGGGGTATATACACTGTAATAGCTTCAACTGCTAACAGGTGACCAGTCATGAGGACTGGTGTAAAGTAAACCAGCAGAGAAACAGCAAAAACAACAAAAACATACTGTTACAATGTGTTTCCCCATGCTCACTTTAATACTAATACTAATACTACTAATACTGCTAATACTGCTAATACTACTAATACGAAGGAGGAGGAGAAGGAGAAGAAGAAGGACATCATGTAATTCTAAACCATTTTCAGAAGAAAATTATTTGGGTGAAGTGACAAACTCAGCAGGGATGAAGGGTGTCAAAATTAAATATTTTTTGGTAGAAAAATGAATTTAAAACAAGAATTTTTCACATGATGCACAATTAGAGACACCTTCTTATGTATTATATAAGGTCTCATCTCATCTTGTGGTGACTTGTCTTTTAGAAGAGAGAAGTAGTCAAAATCTTTCAGGATAAAATGGCAGAATAATATCAGGAGAGTAAAAGGGAGAATTATAGAAAGAGAATTTATAAAATTTAAATTAAAAATAATTGTAACCTTTTGCTTTGTCTGCTACATTGTCAGAGGGTTAGAGATTTTTTCCCTGTTCTAGTGTTTTATATTAATTCAAATATTTTAAATTACATTAAATGACACAAAAGACATATTTTCAATGTATGTGATTCACCATCTCCTCTTTGATTATAGCAATTTTCTTGATGCAGATTATTTTGTGATTTTTAATGAAATATTTCAAATTTAAGAATAAATTTCTGATAATTTTCATTTTCATTTCCAAATCTGTGAAAAGTCAACTTATCTGAATTTTCCTGAAACCAGAGAATTATTTTATGGTCCAATCCTTACAATTTTTAAGTAAAATATTAGAATGAAAGCATCCATCATGTAGTTCCATTAAATTAATTAGTTGATTTAATTAATAGATTTGGCAACTAAGCAAACATTGCAGCAATCCCACTATCTACTGAAACATATTTATTTAAATATTTGGTTAGTGTTTAGCACGGCTCATTATGTGCTTTAGCAATATTGTATAATGTGCATAATAATACTAGAATATTGCCTTGGGGCACTGTATACAGTATTAAAATTTGAATGTCCCTTAGGCAAAGAGGAGCATGAGATAGGGCTTTTGCATCTCAGCTTCAAATTGTAAGCTTAGGGATAATTAATGAGGGACTTAGAGGAACATATTGGGAATAAACAAGTAGCCACTTGGCAAATAAAAAAACCCATGTGATATGCCTTAGGTGTTAGGTGTTACCTTCCATGCTACTGCAGAATAATTAAGTAACCTTTGTGGAATTATATTGAAAGATTTTGGCAAACCTTTTTTGTTCAATACAGAGTAATTTAAGACCAAAGTAAAACAAACAAACAAACAAACAAGTAAATAAGACCTCTATGTTTGCATGTTTTGTGAACTTTTTTTTTTTTTTATTACTTTGTTTTGTAAATCACATATAATTAGCCTGTGTTGCACGTAGTATACACTAAAGGTAAAGTACTTTTTATTTATTGGAGTTTTCCAGATAGTTTTATTTTAAAGAGTTGACAAAGGGAAAATTTTCTCTAAAGAGACATATTACATTTTCTGAAAATAAATACCATAACTAAATTTGTTTCTACCATTGATCAAAAAGAACAACAACAACATCAACAAAAAGAAATGTATAAAAATAAATAAAATGTTGACATAACTGCTGATTTTGTCTATTCTTCTTTCTGAGATATATTCCTACAGAGGTATTTGTGAGACCTTATAGGCAACGAGAGATGCAGGTGATTGGTTGATGGAGGTATTGTAAGAGCAGTCATAAAATAAAAAGATATAAGAAAATAAAATCATAGACTTAATAAGGTCAGAACTGGTTACTGCTTATGTAGCATTATTTTATAGACTTCAAAAATAATGACTCTCTAGGGTGGATAAAATAAATAGTTATTAACATAAAATGATATTTTATGCTATTTTTTGTTCCTGCTCTGACTTTTCTAAATAGCAATTCTATAATCCAAGAGGAAGAATCATAGGAAGACTACATAGGAAGACTATCCATATGCACAAATAAGTCCAATATTAAAAAATAAATACATTAATTAAAAAATACATTAATTAGAAAAACAACAACAACAAACAAACAAACAAAAAATAACTCCTGCTTTCGAATTGGTAAAAAAGGAAAAATGGAGAAATCTTGTAGCTTGTAAAGGTTAAAGGTATACTCTTCTCCCCTCACCACACTGATGAAATACAGCAGTAAAGATTTCAAAATTAAGCCCAGTAGTATTAGAATTATGGTCTCACTTAACCTACGTAGAAGATTAAACCGTCTCTCCTGAGACATGAGTTTTCATAACTATAAAGATCTTAAATAAATGCAGTTTAAATATTTTTTGGTAGAAAAATGAATTTAAAACAAGAATTTTTCACATGATGCACAATTAGATGCACAGGTACTACATCATGCTTATTAGTGTTCCACTAATCTTATATTCCTGCTGATTGATTATTAAAGATTTGATATCTCAACTTGTGCATCTGCTATCTTTTATTCTTCTGTGTGCATTATTCATGAAAATATTCCAAACACAACATGAAAATATTATTTTTATATAAATGGAATTCTGTCTCGGGAATGTTAAATTCTTCCAAACAGTGTTTTGTGTTTTGTTCTCTAGACATTTATGATAAAATCTTTTGTTTGTCTCATATATTCTCTAAGGAAACACATAAAAATCTAAGTTTGGGGGAGTCATAAAAAAGATTTAGATGAGAATGAAGTAGTCTTTGTAACTTTGTAACCATCATTTTTTAATCTATAATTATGGTTATTCAGCTAAAATTATGGGGAAATATTGTTTTCCTTGGTTCCAACTGACATCTAGAGATTACTTCTTTTTAGTTTTTCTGAATTCAGCATTGTTTACAGCTATACCAGATAGATATTATATCAGTATTACTGTTGTTATCCATATGTTCATGGCCAGTGTGCCTGGCCAATAAACACAAATGAAGGTCTTTTAGCCAAATAAATACTTATATAATTCTGCAAAATCAATTGCTTCACAATCTTTCACAAAGCAAGCACACCTCTGACTTGAAAAAAATTTACTTATATGCTAGCTTGAGAAACTGTCTCTCAGCTGCTTCTGATTATTATATATATACACATATACATAACACATATATGCATATATATGTGTATGTAAGTATATATATATGTGGATATATATATACACACATTATTATGTAAGTATATATATTATATACTGGAAAAGATCTACTGTTTAATTACATTTTTTAATATATAATATATATTAAGATATTACAAAGAAAAGAGATGAGGAGTCACAGATAAAAAGTGTAAAGGACCTACATAAAAAATCTGAAATTCTTAAATTTCATCTCTGCTTGTCCTAGCTTTTTTTTTTTTTTCCTTCTTCTTCTACATATTTGTTAAAAACATAAAGAAAAAATAATTAAATTCAAATAGATTAGATTCTTTTAAATTACATTTTTGTGTTTTTGTTGTTGTTGTTGTTTGTTTGTTTCAATATGCAACAGAGCTGGTTGGGAAAATAATATAAATTTCAAATAACGCAAAAATATAATATAAAAATATAAACAAAATGAAGATGCAAGTGTAAATTAAAATATAAAGGGGTTAATTAAGTTACTTGTTCAGAAGAAAAAAAAAAAAGATTATCTTATAAATTGTTCAATAAAGAGGCTTCTATTGAAAGATTTATTATTTTTATATCCAGAGAATAGGGCAGGTTAACAGTAAAATTTAACAGATAAGCATCAGTTAATGTAGCAGTTAAATAACTGCAAAGATAAAGCAATTAAGGTTATTAGAAAGAAGAGGCGTGATTTTTGTTGTCTGTTTGCTTGTTCGTTGGTTGTTTTCAAACCCAGTTTCTAAGATTGCCAGCTGCTAAATACTGGTGTAAAAATATAAATTATTTTCAACTCTTTTCAATATGTAGAGTACAATTAATTCTGGATATTGTGGGTAGAAATCTGTAGGGATGTCAGAAATATAAAAGCTCTGTGGGTATATAACTAATTTTACAGAAGTACTCTGTCAGACTCCTTATTTTATTGACCTGGTAACCAAAGTGACTGGGTTATAAGTTTTTCAAAAAATCTTGATCTCTACATTGTATGTCATCTAAAAGTGTTACTTGATCTCAACAATAAGACACTGATTTAATTTATACTCTCTCAATCATAAAGATGGGAGAATCAAACAATTCAGAATAAATATTGTATAAGAAATCCACAATTTGTCTTCATGAAAACTCTTTAAAACAGAAGATTGGAGGATCCTTCTCGTTTAAGGTTGCACTTTTTTCCTTTGCATATATATATATATACATAATGGGTGATAGGTGATGTTAGTAGCTCTCTCATAAAATGCAGATCAGCGCTTTGAAAAAGGCTGTTGAGATATGTTCACTGTCACTAACAAGTATTTTCAAAATAAAGCAAGGCTGTCTCAAAATCAAACTGTTCATTAATGTCTTTATGTTCTTACTAAGGCAAGTTCTCTCTCACACTTACAATTATTTAATGACTATTACTGGTCACAGAAAGCCATATAATCTCTTTCCATTGAAGGTCTATAAAACATAGTAAGTGGAGACACTACTACTCACTGATGTTATATCTGGTATGTTGTCTCACTAACAGCGTGATGAAATCGATAACATCTTACATGCACAGTGCTGTATCAGTTGCATACCAAGTAGAAACAAATACTATTGTTGAACCTTAGGGTCTCTGTTTGGATTCATCTCATGTCAGTCAACTGAGAATCACTACTGTTACCAACTAGAGTTAAATAGCTCCCCTAGAGTGGTAAAGTGGTGCAGATTTTATTGGCATACCTGACCCCACAATAATAAATGCCTATTTCATTTAATTAATCGGTCTGTTTAATTACTTTCAATGCTATTATATGTTTTATTTCTAAAGCCAGACAGACAAACTGTAGTGGGTTTACGTGGCAAGGTTTTGGTAGCAGGGGGCCATAGGCGTGCTTTCTGTGAGAAGGATCTAGAAGCTGCCCCATGTTTGGGAAGGACCTCACTGTTTTCCAGAGCTGAGCCAATAAGCGATGTTGTTTTGTGCCTCTGTGAAAGCATATTTAAGACAGGGAAAATAACGCTGCGCCACACAGCAGCTGGGAGAATGAAGGGAGTGAAGAATGGCCTTGCAGACACCAAGGTCGGTGTAGAAGGAGGTGGAGAGGTGCTCCAGGTGCCAGAGCAGAAGATCCCTGTGGCCTGTGGTGAGGACCATGGTGAAGCAGGATGTCCCCCTGCAGCCCATGGAGTACCGCAGTAGAGCAGGGTTCCGTGCTGCGGCCCGTGGAGGAGACCACAGTGGAGCAGGTGGCCCTGCACCAACGGAGGCTGCTGCCTGTGGAAGACCCCTGCCAGAGCAGATTCCGGGCCAGACCTGTAGCCTGTGGAGAGGAGCCCACGCAGGAACAGGTGACCTGGCAGGAGCTGCTGCCCATGGGGAACCCAGGTTGGAGCAGTTTTCTCCTGAGGGATGGACCCCGTGGTACGGACCCATATCTGGAGCAGTTCTGGAAGAGCTTCTGCCTGTGGGAAGCCCACACCGGATCAGTTCATCAAGGACTCTATCCCGTGGGAGGGACCCCACAGCACAGGGGACGAGAGTGACCAAGAAGGAGCGGCAGAGAAGCGCTGTAGACTGACCATAACCCCTGTTCCTCCGTTCCCCTGCACCGCTCAGAGGGAGGAGGTGGAAAAGGGTGGATGAGGGGGGAAGGTGCTTTTGGTTTCTTTCCTTTGTTTCTCACTTCTCTACTTTGTTAGTAATAAGCAATAAATCTTACTGTCTCCTAATGTCGAGTCTGTTTTGCCTGTTACAATAATTACTGCATGTTCTTCTTGTCCTTATCTCAACTCTTGAGACCTTTTCACATATTTTCTCCCCATTCCTCTTTGAGGAGGGGGAGTGAGAGAGTGGTTGTGGTGGAGCTTGGCTGCCCACCTGAGTAAAACCACCACACCAACCCAATGTATTTGTATATAGATTTGATATATACACTTTAGAGATGGACATAGATGTAGCTAGATGTAGAGATATGTTTACTTCAGACTAAACCTAGCAAAATCGTATAAATATTTTTCCCATCTAGTTGACCTACATGAATGCTGAGATCTTAAGAAGGCCACCTTGCCTTGGTGTCTTTCCATACAATTTATTACACAGCTCTAAGAATAAAATGAACCCCACTCCTACCTCTATGCAGAGAAACTGCTCTAAATTCCAGCATACTTTTCTCTTAATTTTATTTTCGTTAGAACAGCAATGCTGCCTGTTACAGTTAACTGCAGCCCATGGAGTACCACAGTGGAGCAGGGTTCCATGCTGCGGCCCGTGGAGGAGATCACAGTGGAGCAGGTGGACCTGCACTGATGGAGACTGTGGCTTATGGAAGAACCCTGCATGAGCAGATTCTGAGCCAGAACAGTAGCGCATGTAGAGGAGACCACAAAGGAGCTGCTGCCCATGGGGAACCCAGGTTGGAGCAGTTTTCTCTTGAGGGATGGACCCCGTGGAATGGACCCATATCTGGAGCAGTTCTTGAAGAGCTGCTGCCTGATCAGTTCACCAAGGACTGCATCCTGTGGGATGCACAGGGCACGAGAGTGATGAAAAAGAAGCGGCAGAGAAGTGCTACAGACTGACCATAACCCCAGTTCCCCCATTCCCCAGCACCCCTCAGGGGGAGGAGGTGGAAGACAGGGGGAAGGTACTTTTGGTTTCTTTCCTTTGTTTCTCACTTCTCTACCTTGTTAGTAATAAGCAATAAATCTTACTATCTTATAATTACTTATGCTGAGTCTGTTTTGCCTGTCATGATAATTACTGCATGATCTCCCTCTCCGTATCTCAACTCTTGAGCCCTTTTCATTGTATTTTCTCCTTGTTCCTCTTTCAGGAGGGGGAATGAGAGAGCGGTTGTGGTGGAGCTCGGCTGCCCACCCAAGTAAAACCACCGCACATGGATAACACGTCTTTGATTTACCATTAAAAAGGGGAAGTTCCAGTATTTAATTCTGCAGTAATATACTCCAAAGTCTACCAAGTCTGCTGTCAATTATATCACATTTTGAGAAAAACTAAATAAAATAAAATAAATAAAATAAAATAAAATAAAATAAAATAAAATAAAATAAAATAAAATAAAATAAAATAAAATAAAATAAAATAAAATAAAATAAAATAAAATAAAATAAAATAAAATAAAATAAAATAAAATGCACAGTTGTATTCTAGTACAACTAGACAACCAGGAGAAAAGAAAGGAAAACATATTTGGATTGAGAAAATAGTATTTCCTTCACAGAATCATAGAAACACAAGGTTGGAAAGGACCTGCAAGATCATCTAGTCCACTACTACCCACTAAGCTACTAAATCATATCTTGTAGCACTTTGTCCAGGCACTTGTTGAACACCATGAGAGATGGTGACTCCACTACCTCCCAGGGCAGATCGTTCCAATGCCTGACCACTCTTTGTGAGAAAAAAAGTTGCTCCTGATTCTAATCTAAACCTCTCAGGTGCAACTTGTGGCTATTTCCTTGAGTCCTGTCATTAGGTATCTGAGAGAAGAGGCTGAACCCCTCCTCATCACAACCTCCCTTCAGGAAGTTGAAGAGTACAGTTGGTCTCCCCTGAGCCTCCTCTTCTCCAAACTGAACAATCCCAGCTCCCTCAGCTGCTCCTCATAAGACTTGTGTTCCAGACCCCTCATCAGTTTTGTTGCCCTTCTCTGGATATGCTTTAGGGCCTTGATGTCCTTCTTGTAGTGAGGGGCCCAAAGCCGAACACAATTCTCAAGGTGTGGCCTCACCAGATCAGAGTACTGGGGGATGATCACCTCCCTGATCCTGCTGGATACACTATTTTTAATACAGGCCAGGATGCTATTGGCCTTCTTGGCCACCTGGACACACTGCAAGCTCAAGTTCAGACAAGCAATGATCAACACTCCCAAGTCCCTTTCCTTTTCTAGCCACTCTGCCCCAAGCCTATGGTGTTGCATGGGGTTATTGTGGCCAAAATGCAGGACCTGACATTTGGCTTTATTAAACCGCATCCTATTCACCTCAGCCCAGAAGTCCAGCCTATCCAGATCCCTCCAAAGGGCCACCCTACCCTCAGGCAGATCAACGCCACCTCCCAACTTAGTGTTGTCTCCAGACTTACTGAGGGTACTCTCATTCCCCTCATCCAGGTCATCAGTAAAGATATTAAACAAGATAGGCCCCAGTACCAACCCCTGTGGGACACTACTTGTGACAGGACGCCAGCTGGACTTAACTCCATTAACCACAACCCTCTGGGCATGGCCCTCAAGACAGTTCTTTACCCAGAGAAGAGTATACCTGTCCAGGCCATGGGCAGCCAGTTCCCCAGTAGAATACTGTGGGAGACCATGACACACGATTTGCTGAAGTCTAAGTAGACTACATCAACAGCCCTTCCCTCATCTACCAGTATGGTCACATGATCATAGAAGTAGATGAGATTGGACAAGCACGAACTGCCTTTTGTGAGCCCATGCTGGCTGGGCCTGATCCCCTGGATGCCACACAAGTGCCATGTGAGCTCACCCAAGATGACTTGCTCCACAACTTTCCCTGGAACTCACGTTATGCTGACAGGCCTGCAGTCCCCTGGGTCCTCCTTACAGCTCTTCTTGTAGATGGGAGTCATATCAGCAAGCCTCCATTCCTCTGGGACATCTCCAGATAACCAGAAATGCTGATACATGGTGGAAAGCAGCTTGGCAATTACCACTGCCAGCTTCCTCAGCACCCTCAGGTAGAGCTTATCTGGTCCCATGGACTTGTGACATTCCAGATGGAGGAGATGGTCTCTAACTGTCTCTTCCTGTACCACAGGGGAGGATTCTTTACCTGAATCATAGGGGACATCCAGGTTAGGGAGTAAAGTACGCTGAGGATAACTGATCCGACTACTAAAGACAGATGTAAAGAAGGCATTGAGAAGCTCAGCCTTTTTCTTATCCTCAGTGATCACATTTCCTGCTGCATCAAGTAAAGGATGGAAATTTTCCTTGTTTTTTCTCTTTCTGGTAATATATTTGTAAAATGATTTTTTGTTCTCTTTTTACTGCAGTAGCCAATCTGAGTTCAAGACATTATTTTATGGGCTGTATATTTAATATTAATTAGTAATTTGTCAGATACAAATGCTGCACATAAAAAGGTGTGTTATGTATAAATATTTTCAAACAGTTTTAAGATAACCATTTAAATAAATTTACTAGGAGCAGAAACATTTCATTACAATCTCTTTAACATTTATCATTCATTTTAAGCTACAGTAGAATATGTAGTGTTTACATTTCAATTAGAATTTCTGATTTTTTTTTTTTCCTTGCAATTTATCTACGTTCAGAAATAATTATTTCGTTGATTTTGGTCAAGCACAGAATCTGTTTCATATGACTTGAAATGATTTGCTTTCTATTATTTAAAAAATTCAGCAAAATGAAGCAAGTAATCAAGGGAAGAAAATCTTTACTAATATTCAGTCTTATTATACTGAGGGATTGACAGTTACCTATGGATTAAT
Organism: Anas acuta; assembly: GCF_963932015.1. Lineage (NCBI taxonomy): Eukaryota > Metazoa > Chordata > Aves > Anseriformes > Anatidae > Anas > Anas acuta. Next base: position 53,134,101 of record NC_089017.1, on the reverse strand, counting down.
AGCATGAAAGACCTCAGTGAATGATGAAGTGCCTATTTGAGAAATCTGCTGGCAAATTTCTACTTGTACACTTCATAGAATCATAGAATCATAGAATCATAGAATATCCTGAGTTGGAAGGGACCCTTAAGGATCATCAAGTCCAACTCTTGACACCACACAGGTCTACCCAAAAGTTCAGACCATGTGACTAAGTGCACAGTCCAATCTCTTCTTAAATTCAGACAGGCTCGGTGCAGTGACCACTTCCCTGGGGAGCCTGTTCCAGTGTGCAACCACCCTCTCTGTGAAGAACTTCCTCCTGATGTCAAGCCTAAATTTCTCCTGCCTCAGCTTAACCCCGTTCCCACGGGTCCTGTCACTGGTGTTAATGGAGAAAAGGTCTCCTGCCTCTCAACACCCCCTTACGAGGAAGTTGTAGACTGCGATGAGGTCTCCCCTCAGCCTCCTCTTCTCCAGGCTGAACAGGCCCAGTGCCCTCAGCCGTTCCTTGTACGTCCTCCCCTCCAGGCCTTTCACCATCTTCGTAGCCCTCCTCTGGACACTCTTCAACAGTTTCATGTCCTTTTTATACTGTGGTGCCCAGAACTGCACACAGTACTCGAGGTGAGGCCTCACCAGCGCAGAGTAGAGCGGGACAATCACCTCCCTTGACCTACTAGCGATGCCGTGCTTGATGCACCCCAGGACACAGTTGGCCCTCCTGGCTGCCAGGGCACACTGCTGGCTCATATTCAACTTGCTGTCTACCACGACCCCCAGATCCCTCTCTTCTAGGCTGCTCTCCAGCGTCTCATCGCCCAGTCTGTACGTGCAGCCAGGGTTTCCCCATCCCAGGTGCAGGACCCGACACTTGCTCTTATTGAACTTCATGCGGTTGGTGATCGCCCAGCTCTCCAACCTATCCAGATCCCTCTGCAAGGCCTTTCCACCCTCATTCGAGTCCACAACTCTTCCAAGTTTGGTGTCATCAGCAAACTTGCTCAAAATACCTTCTATTCCTACATCCAGATCGTTTATAAAAATATTGAAAAGTACCGGCCCTAAAATGGAGCCTTGAGGGACCCCACCGGTGACCGACTGCCAGCCTGACACAGCCCCATTCACCATAACCCTTTGGGCCCTGCCCGTTAACCAATTGCTCACCCATCGTATGATGTTTTTATTTAGCTGTATGGTGGACATTTTGTCCAGTAGGATCCTATGGGAAACTGTGCCAAAAGCCTTGCTGAAGTCCAAAAAAATCACATCAGCTGGTTTCCCTTGGTCCACCGTATGGGTGATCTTATCATAAAAGGAAATCAGGTTAGTTAGGCAGGACCTACCCTTCACAAACCCATGCTGGCTGGGACCAATGACTGCTTTGTCCCCCAGGTGCACCTCAATAAGTTTGAGAACCATCTTCTCCATGATTTTACCAGGCACTGACGTGAGACTGACAGGCCTGTAATTGCTAGGGTCTTCTTTCTGACCCTTCTTGAAAATCGGCACAACATTTGCCAGCTTACAGTCTACCGGGACCTCTCCAGATTCCCAGGATCATTGAAAAATAATTGAGAGAGGTTCCGCGATGACGTCCACCAGCTCTTTCAGCACCCGGGGATGAATCCCATCCGGACCCATGGACTTGTAGGGATCCAGGTGGAGTAGCAAATCCCGCACACGTTCAGGGTCGGTTGGGAGTTTGTCATCCCCACCGTCCCGGTCCTCCAGCTCAGGGCACCCTGGGTCCCAAAGCCCATCATCGGCATTGAAGACAGAGGCAAAGAAGGCGTTAAGCGTCTCTGCTTTGCCTATGTCATTGTCTGTGAGGAGACCTTCCCTATGAAGGAGCAACCCTATGTATTCTTTAGTTCTCCTTTTTCCATTCACATATCTAAAAAAACCCTTTTTATTTTCTCTCACAGACACAGCCAGCTTCAACTCTAGGTGTGCTTTAGCCACACGAATTTTCTCCCTACAAACACAAACAGCATCCTTGTATTCTTTCCATGACACCTGGCCCTCCTTCCAGTAGCGAAACACTCTCTGTTTCCGCCTAATCTCCATTAGAATGTTCCTGGTCAGCCACGCCGGCCTCCTGCCCCGCCTGCCTGACTTGCGATATTTAGGAATTGCCTGATCTTGTGCTTCTAGGAGGCATCGCTTAAAGAATGACCAGCACTGGTGGACATCAAGGCCTTCAAGAGCAGTTTCCCAGGGGACCTTGCTGACTAGTTCCCTGAGCAGCCCGAAGTCTGCTTTTCCCATATCTAGGGATGAGGTTTTGGTGGCACTTTTCCTTCTGTCACCGTAAATTTTGAACCCAACCACTTCATGGTCGCTATGACCAAGGCGGCCACCAATCACCACATCTCCCACCAGACCCTCTCTGTTTTCTAGCAACAGGTCTAGGAGGGCACCTTTCCTAGTTGGCTCCGTTAGCACCTGCACCAAGAAGTTATCATCTAGGTGCTTTATGAACCTCCTGGACTTGCTCATGTCAGCCGTGTGGCACTCCCAGTTAACATCTGGCAAGTTGAAGTTCCCCATAAGGACAAGGGGAGTTAATCTCGAGGCCTCTCTTAGTTCTGTAAAGAATAATTTATCAGCGCTATCGTCCTGGCCAGGCGGTCTGTAATAGATTCCCACAACGACATCCCCTTTATTCATTCGTCCCTTGATCCTTACCCAGAGGCTCTCAACTTTGCCATCGCCGACCTGAAGTTCCACACAGTCCAGCCCCTGCTTCACATACATCGCCACCCCACCACCTCACCTACCCTGCCTGTCCCTCCTGAAGAGCCTGTAACCATCTATCGCAACACCCCAGTCACAGGACTCATCCCACCAGGTTTCACTTATGCCGATGATGTCGTAGTTGCGGGACTGGGCCAGGACTTCTAGCTCATCCATTTTATTCCTTATACTGCGTGCACTTCTACATATAGAACTAGGGAGGACATAACAAATATTAATATCAAACTACTTAGTATCACAGCAAAGCACTTATAGAAAGGAAGATTCAAACTAAGAGGTGTTTTAACTGTACTACTAATTTGCATGAATATTACTTCCAGACTAGAATGGGACTGAGGGAAAGGAGAAAGATACTTGGTAGAATTAATCTTCCTAGTTATACACTAAAATCAGCGTCTAGTCTTGTTGCAGTATGCTTCACTGTTTTTGCTAATATAATTTTATTTCATGTCCCCCAAATCCCCCTTAATCCCCCTTTATCCCCCCTTTTTTTTTTTTTTTTTTTTTTTTTTTCAGAATGTGCTACAGGATTCTCTATTCCTTTTAGAATAATGATAATTGCCGTAAATGTTCTCATCTCCACTAAGTACCAAATTATGTCTTCTCTACTGCTGAACTGGAGTGGAAACCAGTCTAAGAGAACCTTTTAATACATCATGGTGCTATGAACCTTTCCGCAAGGGGTTGCTTAAAGGTAGATACAGAATGGAGATTGAAAAATTTTTAAATTTTCTGCAAACTTAAAGGACATACTTGTTAACCTCTGTGGCTCTGAAACATCATATTGTAATTCTCATTGCAATCCTCTACTCTTTTGTCTCCCTATCTTCCATATGTTAGTCATTACCTCTAGAATAACTCAACTTGATGAAATTTGTATTTGGATGTCAAGAGAGTTTATTCAAAGGATTGGCTACAAAAACTTGTTTGATAGGATAGAGACAATTTTTTTTGTCTGTAGAATATTTGAGTTGGAAGGTACCTTAAAGACCAACTAGATCCAATTCCCCTACCATGGGCAGGAACATCTTCCACTAAATCATGTTGCTCAAAGCCTGGTCCAACCTGTCCATGAATATTACCATGGATGGGGCATCCACAATGTTTCTGGGCAACCAGTCCCACTGCCTCACAGCCCTCAGAGTAAATAATTTCTTCCTAATGTATAATCTAAATCTACACTCTTTTAGTTTGAAATCAATAAACTCTATCATATTTCTACAATCCCCGATAAAGAGTCTCTCTTCCGCTTTCTTGTAGACTCCTTTTAGGTACTGAAAGGCCACTCTAAAGTCTCTCCAGAGCCTTCTCTTCTCTAGGCTGAACAACACCAGCTCTCTTAGACATTCTTCAAAGGATAGGTATTCTAGCCCTCTAATCATTCTCGTGGCCCTCCTCTGGACTGACTTCAACAGGTCCATGTCCTTCTCATATTCAATGCCCTAGAGCTGAATGCAGTACTCCACTCATAAGAGTGGAATACAGGGAGAGAACTACCTCCCTCATCCTGCTGGTCATGCTTTCTTTGATGCAGCCCAGGGTATGGTTGGCTTTCTGGGCTGCCAGCACACATTGCTTGTACATGTTCATTTGTTTTTTGTTTGTTTACCAATATCTGCAAGTCCTTCTCTTCAGGTCTACTCTCAATCAATTTGTTGCCCAGACTGTATTTGTTCCTGGGATTACCCTGACCCAATTGCAGGACCTTGGACTTGTGTTTATTGAGCTACATGAAGTTTTCCTTGTTGCACCTATCAAGACTGTCCACGTCCCTCTAAATGGCATCCCTGCCCTCCAGCATTTCAACCAGGCCACTTAGCTTTGTGTTATTGGCAAACTTGCCGAAGGTGCATTTAATCCCACTGTCCACATCAACAACAATGATTTTAAACAACACTAATCCTAATACTGATCCCTGAAGGACACCGTGTGTCATGGTTTCTAACTGGTTATTGAGACATTGCCTGCAATGTTTTGAATACAGATGTCCAGACAATTCCTTATCTGCCGTGTTCATCTGTTAAATCCATGCCTCTCATATTTAGAGATGCAGATCTTGTGCAAGACAGTGCCAAATGTTTTGCACAAGTCCAGATAAATGTCATCAGTTATTCTTCCTTTATCCACCAATGGAGTAACCCCATTTAAGAAGACCATCAAATTCATCAGGTAAGATTTGCCCTTAGTGAAGCCAGCCTGGTTGTCATTAATCACCTCCTTATATTCCATGTTCCTTAGCATAGCTTACAGGAGACTCTATTCCATGATTTTACCATGCACTGAGATGAAATCATTGGCATGTATTTCCCCGTGTTTCCTTTTTTCCCCTTTTCACAAATGGGAGTTATGTTTCCCTTTTCCATCCACTGGGAATTTCACTTGGCTGCTATGACTTCTCAGATGGAATGCAGCTTAGCAGCTTCATCCACCAATGCCCTCAGGTCCTCAGCTGCATTTCATCAAGTCCCATGGATGCAACAGGCATGACTGTTTAGGTTTTGAATAAGGAGAGAGCTCAAGTAATGGTCAAGACCCAGAAAAGTACAATCATACAAAGTTTCTGAACAACAACTTGTATTAGAACCAGTGCCACCAAAAATATGTGAAAGGTATTAGTAATTTCTTACTGAGAGCCACTGAAGCACCCATTTACCATCTGGACAATCAATCTCTCAAGAGATTTTGCTGCTTTCTGGAGTCCTGCATTCATTCACAAATAAGAAGTTAAGCCTGGTAAAACCAGAGGCCTACAACCCATTCCTACTCCTTCACGTAAGCAATAAATGAGGCAACAATGAGGAGACTCCAACATTTAAAAAGGAGCATCCCTCAGAAAGATGTTAAAGGGATTGGGAATGATGGTAATGTTTTTCTCTATCTTCCCAGTTGGAGATTTGGAAACAAGAAGAAGGAAGTGAGTGGATCAAGAAAATGATTGGCTTCATGATTGGTACCACACTAAGAGCTTGAGTTTCTACAATCTCAGACACACCTTCAAGAGACTGGATATGTTGACACCAGATGGGGCACACTGGACCAGGTGGGGCAATAGTGTTCTGGTCAGCAAGCTGTCAGGGCTTAGCAGAGCTTCAAACAAGATTCAGTAGGGTATGGGCATGCCATTCTGAGTGTCACAGAAGAACCAGGTAACACTGACACTTTAGAAAGCAGCAGGGAAACACCTATGAATCATCCAAAAGTAATCAGACAGGACTTCTCTAAAAAGGTGGTGTGGCTGATAGCCCAGCTAAAGCACCACTGCTTTATAGTACAAAGCATGGGAAATGAGCAGGAGAAATTGGAAACAACAGAACAAATGGAAAATCGTAACCTAATTGCTATCATGGAAAAATGGTGTGATGAATCACACAACTGGAAAACTGCAATCAAGGGCTACAACCTTTTCAGAAGAGTTAGAAGTACTGTTTTCTGTGTTAAGAAGTTGATAGATTGCAAAGAGTTGCCTCTGAGAAACAGCCATGGATATGTTGAGAGATTGTGGATAAAAATTAAGGACCAGACCAATAAAGGACATCTTGTGGTTTGGGTCTACAACAAGCTGCCAGAGCAAGGAGAACATGTTGATGAGGGTTTCTTGCATCAGCTGCAAGAAACTCACGCTCTTGTCCTGATGGGGGATTTCAATCACATGAATGTCTGCTGAGAAAACACATCAGGCAGTAAATACTCCAAAAGACTCCTGGAGTGTGTGGAACATAACTTCCTGGTCCAGGTATTAGATGAATCAATCAGAGGAGAAGCATTGAGGGACCTGATGCTCACCGATGTAGATGAACATGTTGAAGAGGTTAAGACTGGAAGCAGTCTGGGCTGCAGCAACCATGCCCTGGTTTAGTTTGTTATCTCAAGAAATACAGGCCTGGAAAAGGGCAAAGTCAGGACCCATAACTTCACTAGGACAAATTCTAGCTCTTTAAAGACAGACATGAAGAAGGCTGGAGTATCTCTTGTATGAGGAAAGGTTGAGAGAGCTGAGGATGTTCAGCCAGGAGAATAGAAGTCTCCAGTATGACCTTATTGAGGCCTTTCAGTACTTAAAGGGGTCTCATAAAAAGATGGAAAATTAATTTTAAAAGGGGAGATAGTGATAGGACAAGGGGTGATGGGTTTATACTAAAAGAGCAGCTATTTAGATTAGATGTTAGGAGGGAATTCTTTACTCTGAAGGTGGTGAGGCACTGGAACAGGTTGACCAGAGAAGCTGTGGATGCTTCACCCCTAAATGTGTTCAAGGTCAAGTTGGACAGGGCCTTAGGCAACCTGGTCTAGCAGATGGCATCCCTGCCCATGGCAGAGACATTAGAACTAAATGATACTTAATGTCCCTTCCAATTCAAGCCATTCATTCTATGATTCTAAGACTTCTGCATGATAAGGTTCATTAAATGGTCTTGAAACTAACCTTCATAGAATCATAGAATCTTCTCCTACAATGGGCAGTTCTACATCCTCACGGTCCCTACCTTTGCTTCCTGTGGCTTGGACAATGTGACTTAGTGAAGACGGAACCAAAAGCATCATTGGGTACCCCATACTTCTCCACATCCTAGGTAACCATGTCTCCCATTTCTTTCCAGAGTGTGCCCACATTCTCCCCAGTCGTCCTTTGATCACTGATGTACTTGTATTGTCATTGCCTTTCTTGTTGTCATTGACATCTGTGACCAGATTCAATTCTATCACAGCTTTAGCTTTCCTAACTTGATCCCTAGCTGCTCAGATGATGTTTCTGTATTCCTTCCAGGTTACCCATTATAAATTCACTGGTTATTTCTGTTCATCAGTATGAGAGTTACTCAATAAAATACTGAAATCTAGCTGCAAAAGAGTGTGTCAGGGAAAAAAATAAAAATCACTGTGCCTATTATGACTGCAGGGCACTGGAACTTAGCAACATCTGGAAGCTGGTGGACTCTCTTCAGAGTGCTGCTACAATGGTGAAAAACTTATGCTATAAAAAAGCCAGAGTACAACTTCTGTAAAAAACATGGTCACTGTTTTCTAAAATCAGAGGTCAAGCCATAAGGAACCTATTGGTCATCAGATGCACAGCATAAATCTCTTTAATGTGAACAGAAGTTACAGCCACCCTCATATCTGCTCAGTCATTCAAGCACTCATATTGAGAAGCCAATTACAGAAACCAGTCTTCCAAACCCTCCTTATAGACCTTCCTTGTTCACACAAATCCACATAAAACAAAACAAAACAAAACAAAACAAAATGAAAAAAAAAACAACGGCTTGTGGGTAAAAACAAACAAACAAACAAAAACATCCACTGCATTTATACAAATTGCTTCTTTCTTTTTGTTCTAAACAGATACTGGAAAAGCAGAAAAACATGTTCTTACAGGTAAGGGATTTCTTTTATAATCATCTTCTGGACATATACATAATATTAAAGATACTGGGAGATGAGGAGATCTTTAAAATCTGTTTAAATATGGACTACTACTATAATTGATAGTACAATCAATACAGTACAATCAGTACTGTATATTTATATGTATATATATATATATATATATATATATATATATATGTATATATATATATATATATATATATATAATAGTATAATTTGAGGTCCAGTCTTGAAATCTAAACCTATACTTGCTACCACAGTGGAACAATGACTAATACTGTTCAGCTCCTTTTATTGATAAAATGAAAGATAAACTACCATATATGTTTCTCATTTTTGTGAGGCACAGAAATGTTAATGAAATTTCAGTTACATTTGAGTTTAAAAACATGCAAAATTAAAATAGATTTAACTGTCTTCATCAGACTGTTCATCCCAGTTCAATAACAAATGTGTTTTTTGTCTTTGGCTTCTCCTGTATTTCCCAATTTCTATCATTGTTTTGTCTGTTGTTTGTGGCTGTTTAAAATAATAAACACAACACTTTAAAACTAAATACTTTGTTGTAAGAGTTCTCTAAAAATATTAATCCTGCAATTTCAACTCCCTAAACAGTATTTGATTCTGAAAGTCCACATTGTTCATTTGTTTTGAAAAACAGAACTGAACTATTCACTAATAGTCACTGTTTCAAAGAGTAATGCCAACTAAAGTAACCCTAAAATTATAGGAAATCTGGAAGATTGAGGGAAAGTTGTCGAATGTTGATTTTCTAATACAAATCATAGAATCATAGAATGGTTTGAATTGGAAGGAACATCTAATTCCAACCTCCTTGCCATGAGCAACGTCCTTGCCATCTTCTAATAGATCAGGTTGTACAAAGCCACATCCAAACTGGCCTTGAACACTCCCAGGGATGGGGCATACATAGCTTCTGTGGGCAACCCCTTACAGTATGATACCACCCTCTGAGTGAAAATAAACAAAGTAAAAAAGCATGCATTTCAGCAATTACAAAGTAAAATAATTAAAAAATCTATTAATTAAAACAACAACAACAAAACCAAAAACTGCATACAGACTAGAATACCAAAATCCAAATCCTTTTTGTGGCAAAATAAGTTTGGTTAAGCTACATGTTTCTGTTAGATAAGTGCTTACTTTTGTTTGTTTGTTTGTTTGTTTGTTGTTTTTGTTTTTTTTTTTTCATGTATGTGAAATTTTAAAGTGTCATTACAGCAAGTTGAATTGCAAGCCTACTTTGCCTTATTTTTTAAACTAACATTACTGTTGTACTGTTTGGTTTACATTCTGCTTTTAGGAATATGGTCTGCTTTTTGTCTTATCTAAAAAAATAAAATAAAATGACAGTATGGTAGAAAAAGTGTCAAACTTTTCAATACAAAATATATGTGTTATCCCTAAGGAAAGATACTACTAAAACTGGTCAAAAGCTGTCCATATTTGTGTATGCATACATACATATATGTATGTATATATGCATTTATGAACTTACAAACTTGTACTTACAAACTTACATGACAAGAACAATTGATATTATTATTAACTCCTATATTCGGACTTCCGTAAAGACAGTTCCGTAAAGACAGCCTGTAGTGGACAATAAATAAATAAATAAGTACATATATATATATATATATTAAAAAAAAAAAAAAAAAAAAAAAAAAAAAAAAAAACATTCTTGTGAAGTATTCTTTGACATCCTGTTCTTTATATAAAGCATTTTTTTGTGACGAGGAATTTTCAAAACTGCTAGGAAATCTAGTTATTTCTGATATTCTTCTATATTTAAACCCCCAATTTACCAGAAGATTAATGCTGCATGTCCCAGGAATTAGACTGAATTTGATACTCTGACTTTTCCGTTAGATCCAGAATTAACGGTGGCTGTTATACATGTATAGTGATTTCTGTAGTCTGAGGCTATCCTTTCAGGAGTTCAGAAAGGAGTTATTTTTCAGGGATGTAAAATGTTCCCTGAAGTAGCTATGTGGTGAGCACAGACTGCTTGTAGTGAGCCCGACGAACCCTGCAGTGTCAGGCTTCTGCTTCTTCTTACTTAATCATGTGAAGTCTATCTTAACACGTATTTTCCCAACACACTGTTGTTTCAGTCTTGGCCTAAAGGACTGCAATTACAGTAAAACAAAAGAAACAAGCAAACAAACAAAGAAACACAGTAACAACAAAACACCAAACTAAACCAAACCAACCAACCAACCAATCAAAGCAAAACAAACAACAACAACAACAACAGAGTTAAACAGTTAATTAATTTGGACTTTTTTATTTGGAAGTTTTCCATGGATAATCAAATATCTATGGTTAAATGATATGGTACCTATAGTTAAATATATCATAGATGGTTAAATATCTAATTTCAGTGTTACTTACCAAATACATCAATTTGTAATTCCTAAATATAAATAAAATATAAATACCTCAGTTGTTGAAAACAAAGGTGCAAGAGCCCTCAAAAGATGTTATGTAAGTTACAAACCTAAATTAGGGTTAACTAACCTCTCTCTATATAATTCTATAATCATAATTTCAACATGAATGCTTGTTGCCAATCTAAAACTCTCCAGTCTTCTCTCTGAAAATATTTGGCCATGTATACCTAAAGGCATATTTTGTGCATCTATTATTGCCAGCAACTCGCTTGCTAGAACAGGCACAGAAAATAAACACAAGAGGAGCAGGACTCCATCTTGAGCAAATGTAACATTTTATTCTTGTGAATGTTCATAGCAGAACTATAAGATATTTTACAAATTCTAATTGATTTTCTTTTGATAGTTCAATTTTATTTTATTTTTTTTTTCTTGTTGCTGGTTGAGACTAGAAAACAAAAGAATATCATGCAAATGCCAAAAGCAAAAACATAAAAAGAAACAAAACCATTTTAACCTTTAAATACTTATTTTTGTACATGGGCTGTGCAAACACTCAAAATATCAGAAATTTGAGTTCCTTTAGAGGAACAGAGGAAACAGAACAACAAAAAACAGAAGAGGCTGTGATAAAGATAGTTTGCATACAATTACATTTTCAGAAAACATATGCATTATCTTTTACTTTTATTATTTTCTGTTTTCCTACTATGAGAACTGTTGGTATGAGAACTTAAAATTCTTTATGAAAATACATTTTATTTTAGATAACTTAATAGCTATATTTAGCATAGCTCATGATTTGCAGAAATAAAAAATCTTACTACATAGAGAGAATAAATACATAAATGAATAAATGAATAAATGAATAAATAAATAAATAAATAAAGTCTCATCTTGATTGAGAGATTGCCTTACATGATATGTAATATTAAAGAAGTATAAGTAAAAAAAGTATGTTCCACACTGCAGTTCAGTTCAATGAGTAGTCTGAACAGTACGTAACAGTTCCATCACTAAAAAAGTGCCAGATTAAAAAAGTGCCTAATTAAATAAGACCAGTTCCTTAAATAAAAAAAGTTCCTTAAATAAAAAACACTGCTTCCAAGAGGGTTCCAGCATGGTGGGGACAAGTGGAAGCTGGGCCACTCAGCACCCATCGGGGCAGCCATGTCCAGGGGCTACCACCAACACCCCTGAGGAGCAATGGGCAAAGAGATGGGAATAAATAGATTAAATACTTGCTGTCAAATTTAGAATTATAGGATCCTTAAGGCTGGAAAAGACTTCAAAGATCATCTGGCCCAACCATCCCCCTACCACCCCAATGTCACTCACTAAACCATGTCTCTAAGCACCAGGTCCAACCTTTCCTTAAATACTCCCAGGGACAGTGACTCTCCACCACCTCCTGGGGCAACCTGCCAGACTACTCTTTCTGAGTTGAAATGTCTCCTAATTTCCAACCTGAAACTCCCCTGGCACAACTTGAGACCATTCCCTCTAGTCCTACTGATAGATATCTGCAATAAGATGTTGACACCCAGCTCCCCACAACCTCCTTTCAGTAGCTGTAGCGGCATTGCATCAGAAACGAACCAATTTGTTCCATTCCATTCCTGCACTAATTACCCCCAGCCCCTCAACCCCACTGATACTGCAGACCCAGGCACCAGAGGAGGGGCTGCAGTGGGGTTTCATGTGCTCATGTGCTGCCCCACTGCCAGCTTTGGCCCAGCCATTACAATTTTCCTGCTCTCAGTGCCACAGCCGGCCTGACACAACATCCTGCCCTGCACAGCCTGGCCTGATAGGCTGCTTTGTTGGAACCAATTTGATAGATGCAGAATTCCAGAAGGAGGTCAGGTAGCTAGATATCATCTTCAAATTGAGCACTGAGAATTATGGAAACCAACATTTTTTTAATGTATTATGATATTATTTCAGTTTTTACCTGTGAAGCACTCTGTTAATTCTCTGAAACACTTACTAAACTAAATGATTTGAGAAAATTAAATAAATAAGTTCTTAATTAAAGATATATTGCTAAAGACAATTCCTTTAACTGTTTTTTGTAAAAGTAACTTGTTAACCAACCGTAGCAGAATCATTAAATATAACAATACAATCTTTTGAAAAATGTTTCTATATTTCAGATATCATATAGGATTTAATTACTATTGGGCATACTATTCTAAAGTCAACAGCAAATTGAATCATGACACAAATTGTTTAGAATAAATCAATTTTCGATAGATTTTCCTCTTCTTGAGTATAAATTGTAAGTTTTGCATCACTGCAACAAGATTACAATATGTCCCACTGGAACTCATTGGTGATCCTTTTCTTGCAGAAATTTACATTTTCTTGTAATGTAATACAAATGATGAAATAAAACACTTTATGAGATCAGCATATTAAAACAACAAATCATTCACCGTGTATTAAAATAAAATCTGTAAAAGAACGGAAAATGCCAATAACTACTAGAATATCTAAACATTTGTTCCTATTCTCAAGTCATTTATTTTTAAGTAATTAAAAACACATTAGAAGGCTTATTTACTTTTTAAGTGTACAGAACAGGGTTGAAACACCAACCATTACACCAACCTTATGTATTGACAGACACCAACTGGTCCTGAGCAAACATTTTGTGTTCAGTTTGTCTGTTAAGTCCATCCATGTGTATTGGAATGTTGTATATGGAGGTTGCCTCTTTCAGGATGCTTCTACATAGGAAGGAAAAATAAGTTTGGAATGACAGTGACCTTCAGTAGCAGATTTTTCATAACATTTCCCCCATACCAACTTCAAGACAGTGAATTCTAAATTATTTTTCCAATAATAATAATAATAATAATAAACCATAAGTAAATCTAGCCAAAATTAATTTGATGTAGCTATCATGGCTATAATATATATTGTGTTTTCTTTTATGATGTCATCAAGTTACTTTTGGCTCTTTTTGGTGCCACTAGAGTTACATATTATGAAAGTTAGATAGTTAACTCAATAAGAAGGGAGAGTTTCTGTTCTTCATCTATTGTATACACTAACACATGTATAATCAAGATCACATGCTAAAGATAATCAATGTGAACTACCCAGTGTAGTTCTTTCATCAGAACTTCTGTCATGTAACTCTCTCAAATAAACTGCACAATGGAGAATACTTCACTATACTAGCTGGATTTGGTTTTAATTAACATATATTGCTGTTCACTGCAAAAATATTCTTATGATAGCTTTTTTTTTTTTTTCCTCCAGAATTAAAAACTTAATATTTTCTGTTATGTGTAAAAAAGCTATAGTATATTTAAGATAATTTGATTTTCCATAGCAAAACACAATCACTGAAGGCTTAATCATGGTATTCTAGCTTGCTCTTAAATCTTTTACTCTAAATCCGTTCTTCAGTAAAATTAACAAGAAGTAGTATTTGAATAACACTCTCTGTTACAAAATTATTTTGAATCAATTAATTGTAGCCAGTTTATTTTTCTAAGTGAAGGTGTTTGCTTAACACGGGTGCATAATCCTTTCCAATGATCTTGATATTGCACTAGCTACTATTGCACTAGTGTGGATAGCATGCAAACCATTAGTGAAATTAGTACAGAACCCCTTCCAACAAAACTAGATGGAAATTTTTCTCTAGTCTAACTTCAGAGTACAGGCTGGAATTAATTGTATATATTAATTATATATCATATAGTATATTAATTGTATAGTACACTCTGATGATGATGATGATGATTATTATTATTATTACTATTATTTTAATACAATTCAGAATTAGCAGAATAACCTCCACTTTTCAATGAGAATTTTTCTTTTGAACTGTCAATCCTTCTATAGGATTTATTTAACGTTCTAGGAACCACTACAAATGGTTATACGTACTTAAAATTCCACTGAGACTTTTTGGACAGGGCATGACAAGGTGTTATCCACCGTTTCTTAAAAGGAAATAGGAGAAAGAGAAGAAAGCTTTTGACATGTTTGTTGAGGTGCTCTCTGTTCTGCCGTATTTCCACAGGGACAACAGGAAAGAAATCTCTGTTGATATGTGTTATTATTCCAGAATGCATAAAATGGAAAATAGCTAGCAGTGTTTTGCTTTTATTAAGAGCTGTATTGACCAGATCAAGACTACAACTGCAAATACAGAAACATCTCAAGAGGAGGAGTATTCTATAATTCAATTCATATTTTGTCTCAGGAGTAGGAGAGGATTACAAATTTTTCTTTTCTCTACATTGAAGAACTGATGCACAATCCCTGCCACTCATACATGCAAATTCAGTATTTCACTTTTTTTTTTTTTTTTCCCTCCACACAGTTCACAGATACATTGATCTCACAAGGTTAGCCACTGATACCATGAAATATGACCTCAAAAAAATGTCTGCATAATGTGTTTCATATGTGCAGTGGGAAACTGCAGAGTTCCATAAGAAGACTTTGGCATATATTTTAGATATTTGTTCACACAGGTGATGAATGATTGTATGACTTTAGAATTTCATATTATATGACAGTGTATAAAATCTCAGAAAACCATGTTTCTATATAAAATTCCTGAAAAAAGAAAATAAATATGTCTTGTTTCTAGACTAGAAACAGAAATGTATCCCTCTTGACAACTTTCAGTTGTATCTAGGTTTGTTTTTTTTAGGGCCTTCTATCCAGATAAATTATTACTAAATTGTCATCCTCTTCAGGGACTTGTACTTGATTCATTTTTCACCTACCTTTATAGGGCATAACTAAGACATTGAGCAGATTAGTCAGGAATAACATTCACTTTACAGACAGATGTTGATAAGTGATCAGGGTCCTATCTCCCTGAGGCAGGCATTCTCAGGAAAATCTTCTGGAGAATATGACCATCTGGCATGCATTTTGATGACTTTTCAGCAAACTAGCAAGGCTTCCAAAAAAAGATTTTAGATGTTTCAGTAGGAAGACAAAATAAATAAACAGCGATTGTCCTGTGGTATAGCTCATATAAACAGATTGGCCCAGATTTTGTTCTCTTTGGAGGAAAAATAGACTTCTGTAGAAAGAATCATCAGGACAGGAACCGTAAGAGGTGATGTCCCTGCTATAAATGCCAATGCATGCCAAATATAGAAAGAACAAATATCCTGAATACAATGCTAAGGGAAAACAATTCTTCAATGACACGAGTTCTCACAGACTATTTTATTTTAATTTAATTTAATTTAATTTTATTTTATTTTATTTTATTTTATTTTATTTTATTTTATTTTATTTTATTTTATTTTATTTTGAGAGAGAAAAATAGTGATGATTAGAGAAAAAAATCACAGAATCACAGAATCACAGAACTGTAGGGGTTCAAAGGGACCTCAAAAGATCATTGGGTCTAACCCCGCTGCCAAAATCAGGTTCTCTAGAGCAGGTTGCCCAGGAAGGTGTACAGACAGGCCTTGAATATCTCCAGAGGAGGAGACTCCACAGCCTCCCTGGACAGCCTGTTCCAGTGCTCCATCACCCTCACCATGAAAAAGTTCTTTCACATGTTGGTGAGGAACTTCATGTGCTCCATTTTGTGGCCATTGCTCCTTGTTCTGTCCCTGCAAACCACTGAAAAGAGGTTGGCCAAATCCCTCAGTCTCCCACGCTTAAGGTATTTGTAAACATTAATAAGATCCCCTCTCAGTCTTCTCTTAAGGCTGAACAGACCCAGGTCTCTCAGCCTTTCCTCATAGCGAAAGGCCCCACATCATCTTTGTGGCCCTCCGCTGGACTCTTTCCAGGAGATCCCTGTTGTTTTTGTGCCGGGCAGCCCAGAACTGGACACAGTACTCCAGGTGAGGCCTGATGAGGGCTGAGTAGAGGGGGAGGATCACCTCCCTTGACCTGCTGGCTGCGCTCCTTTTAATGTACGCCAGAATCCCATTGGACTTCATGGCCACCAGGGCACAGTGCTGGCTCATGGTCAACCTGTTGTCCACAAGGACCCCCAGGTCCTTCTCCTCACAGCTCCTCTCCAGCAGATCATTCTTCAGCCTTCTGAACTCAGCCAGTCAGCCAGTTTTCAACCCACCTTACTGTCCACTCTTCTATTTCACATTTTCTCAGTTTTGCTAGCAGGATATCATGGGCAACATTATCAGAAGCCTTGCTAAAATCAAGACATCCACTGTTCCCCTCTCCATCTACCCAGCTGTTGATGCCATCATAGAAGGCTTCAAGGCTGTTCGAGCATGATTTCCCCTTGGTGAATCCATGCTGACTACTTCTTATGACATTCTTCTCTTCCAAGTGCTTGGAGATGGCCTCCAGAACATGCTGTTCCAAAACCTTTGCAAGGACAGAGGTGAGACAGACTGGCCTTTAGTTTCCCAGATCCTCCTTCTTGCCCTTCTTGAAGACCAGAGTGACATTAGCTATCGTCCAGTCTTCAGGCACCTCCCCTGTTCTTGAAGACCTTTCAAAGATGATAGAGAGCGGTTCAGCAATCACCTCTGCCAGGTCCCTCAGCACATGTGGATGCATCACATGTGGACCCGTGGATTTGTGTGTGTTGATCCCACTCAAATGCTACTGAACCACTCCTTCTTCAATCAGGGGGGAAGATCTCCACTTGCCAGTCTCTTTCTCCTCCCTCCAGGGTCTAGGAGTCCCAGAGGGGAGCCTTTGAAGCAAAGACTGAAGCAAAGAAGGCATTCAGTATTCCCAGGTCTGTTTTAGTCTTCCTCGCTGCATCCCTACAGGCCCTGAAAACACTCCTATACTCCTCCCAAGAGGACAGACCATTTTTCCACATTTCATAGACCTTCCTCTTCCTTTTGGTCTTTTCAATGAACTCCTTGCTCGCCCACGCAGGTCTCCTGCCCCTATTCCCTGTTTTCCTACTTATAGACATGCATTGATCCTGAGCTTGGAAGAAGTTCTGATTTGACTTAGCCCAGGTCTCATCAGCACCCTTGCCTTCTAGCAGTCTAGCCCATTAGATATCCCCAAGTAGGTCCCAGAAGAAGTCGAAGTTGCCTCTCCAAAAGTCCAGGATGGCAATCCTACTTTTTGCATTATTTCTTCCACCAGGTTCCATCTTGAACTTCACCATCTCTTGGTCGCTGCATCCCAAGCTGCCCCCAGCCTTCGCATCCCTAACAAGCCCATCTGTGTTGGTAAGAACAAGGTCCAGAAGCACCCACCACCTCATTAGCTCCTTCACCACCCATGTCAGAAAATTATATTCAGTGCATTTTAGGAACTGCATGTGTCTGGCCAAATTGCTTGGAAAGATCTCATAGTCTGCCTGAATTCATTCTAACAGTGATAAGGAACAGAAATTTGTGCCATCTTTAACACTTACTGTTGGACCCCTACTGGTGTAACCCAGTGGAGCTCATGCAGCCTGATTTATGCAAGTTTATAGCTCCATGCTATAACTTCATGCTTATCCAGTTCCTTCCTCCCCTAGAAGGCTGCATATATTCAGGATATTTAGACTAGTTACTTCTCCTTCAGCATCTGACAAAGTACCGTCCCAATATCTCATGATACACTATGACAGTCTCCTAAGTGCCCTGTCCTAATTTCCTGTTAACATTTACACTTGCTTCTGGCCATTTTTAGGTACTCTGAATTAACTTTCATTGCCCTTTGGAATAGAGTCCCTTGCTGAAAAAGTTTAATGATTTATCCTAATCATGGGCACCCAAATTAGATCTTACTTTCCTCTGATTATGTTTTTGACTAGCTTGGCAACTCATATTTGTGTTAAAGTCACACAAAGAAGTGAAGAAGAGAAAGAAAAAGAATTGGGTAGAAGTCATTTTTCTACCTTTTGAAAACACAGACTCTAAGGCTGGCTTCCTGTAAAGATAAAAATGCTAGAAGGTGTAATGGTTTATGGCACTAGAGAGCTCCTGAGAGGTACATGTATGTAGTAGAGCTCTTTGTTTTCTGGTTTTGGTTATCTCACCTGTCTTAGTATTTTTAACACAGCATACCAAATGCGGAATATATTAGTGACTCTGAAGAGACAGTGTTTTGGAAAGAAGAGTTATAGAGTTACAGAAGAAGTCTCTTCTTCTTCTGTAAGAGAGACTTCAGAGGTCTCATACCTTAGAGGGTGACACAAAGGTCGGAACACTGATTGAAAAACATTGTTTATAAATCTCTAAAATGTTTTTTCTTTTTAATACCTGACTAATAAAGGATTCTGTAAGGTCGTTATTGATCTCAATGTTTCAGGGAATCATCCATACTCACAGCCCAGAGAGAGAGAGAGGGAGCACAACTATGTCTTTTTTTCAGCAAAGACTAAATATGGAATACTTCCAAAGAGTAGAATTCTAATTCCACTCTTTGCTCGAGTAAATACTTTGCAAAAATTTTAACTGAAATAAGAAAAAGCAACAACAACAAAACACAATGTAATTTCCCACGCTATTACACAATTATTTTAGATGTTTTTTTTTTACCTTTCACCTAATCTGTAGCTCAACTATTTATCAGATAGAGACAGAAAGTCTCTATATGATAGAGACAGTAACTGATACCTGTATAGGTAATTAGTAGATGACTAATTTGGATTAGAGATCCATTTCCTAATAAATCTTTCCATTTAAAAATAAATTTCTTCCTTGCACTGAGAGAGACCTAGTCATTAGTGAAGATTCATTTCTTAAAGTACATAGGCAGTTTTGGATGGATAGATATTTTAGGAAGCCAGTCCTGTTTTTAGAAATTCATGGATACCAGACTTCCATTGCAATTACATTTCTCAAACTTGCTACTTTTCTTCAAATGACATTTTCTTGAGCTTAAATTATAGGTGTGTATATATATATATATAATACATATATATAATATATATAAATATATATATATTTCCCGTGGTAGCAGTAAAAATCACAATACTGAAAACAATACTTTTTGGATAACCATTCCAGAAGATTAAAAATAATGTATGCAACATTGCCTACCCAGCTGAGCTTGTAAAATTCTTATTTGAAAAAGAGCGAACTAGCATTATTTCCTTCAAATATGAGCTCTTGTCATTTTCACACTCTTTCAGAAAATAGCTTTACTAGTTTATGACTACTCCTGCCTGAAAGGGAAGTAGGATAAGAGCAGACTTTTTTTATTTATGAATATTGTAAAAGATCTCATTATAATACCCACAGAAATTGATAAATTCGTTTAAGGTTTTTCTACCGTTGTTCTATTTCTTCAATGGTTATTTATGCAATTTCTGTTGCAGAAAATAAGTCTGTTATAATTCTGAATTGTTTGGAATTTAAGAGAAAAAAAAATGTGTTTTGTGAGTTTGAAAAGATTACAGATAATATTCTGGGTTCCCTTATACATAGATTTATTTGCAAATATAATCTCCTCTCATGATATGAAGACTCTCTATCTGTACCTCAATCTTAAATAATCAATCATTTTTAAGCAGTTTGAATTTAGGAACATTTGTTAAGCTGCTTTCACATGAAATCATCATACAGTAGTTATAAATATAACTTTGAGGATATAAGATTCATTGCAATAATATGGCTGAATTATTACTTCACTGTGTAAACTGAAAACAAAAAAAAATCCTTAATACCCTTTTCAGAGTCTTAACATGCGTCTCTTTGCTTGTTTCGCCACCACAATTGATTGGAATTTTATTAATCACTGTTTGATATTACCTTTTCTTGATATTTCAATTGTTCCATAGGAACAAGAACATCATACAAGAAAATATATTCTCCAAGCATACTTAGCTTATGTTGCAGTTGACATCATGGAAGGAGGATAGCGTTATCCTTATTTTGTAATACTACAATCACCATTCAAGAAGGGAGATTATTTATTTATTTATTTATTTTTCTGTTTATTTGATCTTAGTTATTTTTGGTTTTATTACATAAATCTTCAAAACTAGTGACATACTTATGACAATCCTCTACCCACCAGTATTCTGTGAAATGATGGACAAAGTCATTTTACACATTCTGAGGCCCCATGAACTTCAGGCCATGCAAAGGTCTATTGACACTCTATAAGCTAAAGACACTGTTTCTTTAATTCCCCAAAGACATGTGTGTAAGATGTATCATTTTCAGGGAAAATAAATAAATAAATAAATATGTTGATATCACTACCTAAATATACCCATATAAATTTACTGATGCTGACTAGCAAGTGGTCTGAGTTAGGTCTACAACGCCTTACTGAGGTCGTAAAAACAGAATGAGGTTATGAGTACATTTAGATCCGAGAAGCCACGTGCCCACATTAGCACTCGTATCTATGCAGGATAGTTTACCCTCCTGTGAGTTATGAGGAATATTTTCATACCATGTTGCCTTATGCCATGTAAGTATTTCTTAAGAAACAGTCTACTTGGGAATACTGTATTTAGACAGAAGGATTTAACTAATGGTCATTTAAATTCAGAAATAAACGTCTTGCTGTAATCTCTTCATTCCACCAAGCTTGAATCATAGAATTATTAGGGTGGGAAAAGACCTCCAAGATCATCTGGTCCAACCATCACCCTACTACCAAAGCCACCCACTAAACCATGTCCCTAAGCACCAGGTCCAACCTTTCCTTAAACACCTCCAGAGATGGTGACTCCACCACTTTCCTGGGCAACCCATTCCAATGCCTGACTGCTCTTTCTGAGAAGAAATGTCTCCTAATTTCCAACCTGAAAATCCCATGGAGCAATTTAAGGCCATTCCCTCTAGTCCTATCACTAGTTATCTGTGAGAAGAGGCTGAAGCCCAGCTCCCCACAGGGGCATAATACCACATGGTTTATGGGATCTAAACACGCTCATTACTTCCCCTTCCAGGTAGTTGTAGAGAGCAATAAAGTCTACCCTGAGCCTCCTCTTCTCTAGACTAAACAACCCCAGTTTCTTCAGCCACTCCTCCATAGAACTTGTATTCCATGCCCTTCACCAGCTTCCTAGCCCTTCTCTGGACACATTCCAGGGCCTTGATGTCCTTCTTGTAGTGAGGGACACAATGCTGAACACAGTACTTGAAGTGAGGGAGGCCTCACCAGATCGGTATACAGGGGACGATCACCTCCCTGGTCATGCTGATTACACTATGCCTGATACAAGACAGGATGCCGTTGGCCTTCTTGGCCACCTGGGCACACTGTTGGCTCATGCTCAACCAGCAACTTTTCCTATGCACAGCTTTCCAGCCTCTCTGCCCCACTCTGTAGCATTGCCACATTGCCGCTCTGCCCGACTCTGCAGCATTGCATGGGGTTGTTATGCCTTTGACTAATTTTGTATAAGAAAAATTGTTTTAATTTTTCTTCTCCATTTAGTTTCTCAACAAGATGAACTTGTTCTCATGGTTGAGCATTTCTTATTTTTCCCCTATTTTCCAACTACCATTAGTTTATTGTGTTTTTTGGTTAAAAATATCTGTGTTTTATCAAACTGAAATAATCTGCAAAGAATCTATTCATCTTCAACAATGAATCTCAATCAATAGTTCTATATTACAGTCTCAGCTTTTCTTGTCTCTTCTTTCTATTGCGTACACAACAAATCTTGTCAAGCACCTGTATATTCTTTGCTGAGTATCTCTTCAGAGATTCCTTACTAAAACAGCACCTTTCAGATGTTTGTTTTCAGTAATTGATTCCATGTGTTTTGTATAAGGATTTCAAAGCAAGGACTAGAAATGGTGTGAAACAAACAAACAAACAAACAAACAAGAACACAAATAAATATCCCACATAAATACCTGTTTTTTGGTGGTGGTGGTTGGGTTGGATTGTTTGCTTGTTTGTTGTTTGTTTCTTTTTTAATTCTTTCCAAACTGGAAAAATCAGCTTAAACTTTTATTACTTCTAACCAGAACCAGAAATTGAAGAACTATTCCTCAGGATTAATTTATTTGTTAATTTGTAATTTAATTGAATACTGCTCTTTTCTAATTACAGAGAAAAAATATAGATAGATAGATTACATATTATATATATTATATATCACAATATTATATATTATATTATTATATTATTATATCATATATTATATATATATTATAGATATAGATATATCTACATTATATATATATATGAAGATATACATATATACACATATATACATATATATACATTTATATGTAGGTATACATATATACATGTATATACATGTTTATATATAATGTAGATATAATATCTATATAATATATAGATATATAGATAGATATAATATAGATATATATCTATATATACATGTATATTTATTTTTTATACTCCAATCTTTTTCCATTTGTATCAATAGAAAAATCTACTTTGAGTGTAGTGGGACAAGAAGTCCATGCCAAATGCACAAGTGATCTGTATGAAAGGTGGCTTGGACTGCTGGAAGTGCTTTAGTTGGTTGATCTTCAACATCACCATCAAATATATGTTTGTTTTTCTGACTTGATTGCAGCAAAGATAAGCATTATGTTTGTAAAGATATATAGAAGTGCTCCCCTCCCCCCCCCTTTTTTTTTTAATTATTTTTAATTTTTCAATTGAGTATGAAGACCTGTTTTGAGAACTAGTACAAGATATATAAAGAGGATTATGTATTTTGAAGATCATTGGACTTTGTCCAATGAAAAATTGTTCATCTAAATTCCATCTAAGTATCACTGTTACTGTATGTAAATATATAGGGTTTAGAATAATATTTAATCAGATTTATTTTTTCTTGTTCTGTAAAAATATTTTGAAATATAATGTAATGAAATGTGTTCTAATATCATAGAATCATATAATGATTAAGGTTGGAAGAGACCTCCATGATCATCTGGTCCAACCATCACCAGCATCACTCACTAAACCATGTCCAATCTTTCTTTGAACACCCCCAGGGATGGTGACTCCACCACCTTTCTGGGCAACCCGTTCAAATGCCTAACTACTCTTTCTGAGAGGAAATGTCACCTAATAATCTGAAATAATATAACGTAATACATAATTGATGTCAATATAATAGTGCAATACAATAAATAGTGGTGTCAGTACGCATTTTTAGAGTTTAAGATCATAGTCAGTTTATTTTCTAAATCATAAAATTACTTGTATTGTAGTCTTATATCAGGTAGAACTAACAGTAATCATGCTACCTGATTTTCAGAAACAAACAAACAAACAAACAAACAAACAAAAAATACAATGAATAACATTTTGATAAAAATTAAAGTGAGCTTAAAACCCTAAAAATACATATTTTGATTTTCAGTATTTTTTCAGTCTTTGCTCAAAAACTAATCTATAGTTCACAGAGTTTAAATTTGTATGCATTTGAAGGCTTTTTTTTTTTTTTTTAATAACCTTACTCATATTTTTAAATTTTTTTTGGACATGTTTTATTCTTGTTGCAAGAAATTAGGGAAGTGAATGCTTTTAAATTTTCTGTAAAACATTTTCATGAAAGTGTAAAACCTGTTTTGATATTTTGGTTAAATTTCAGTAGAAAAAGTGCATGGGAGCATAATTTGTCATATCTTCTTTGGCATTTTAAAAAGGTAAATTTTTGCAGCATTTTTGTAGCTTTGCAAGCATGGCTTGCATACCCTGAGGGACACACCAATTCAATCTACTTGATTGTACTCTACTGATATAGCTATACTGACATTCACTGACTGTATGCTAGATAGATCTACTTATAAATGGGATATTTGGATATTGATACAGTTTGAAACAGCATCATTTCCTATCCTCAACTAGATGGCAAGAAAATGTCTAAAAGAAAACAAAATCAACAGATTACAACAGGAACAGAGAAACATGTTAGGCACTCAAAGACAAAAAATTAAAAAGCTATGAGTATATAAACCTGCAAACAAAATTCAGAGCACTTCTATAATACAACCTCTAGTCTATATTATAATCTCAAAATTACCTTTTGTAATCTAAACATTGAAGTAAACACAAATAGATACAAGAAAGAAACTGTAGTGAGTTTCAATGTACCGACATATTTGGATCATGAATAGATAGAAAAATCCCCTGGCAACATCGGGAAAACATTGACACTTCCTGTGTAATGTCATCAACTCACATAGTTCTCATTTTCACTATGAATTTCCAATTTGATAAACAAAGTCATGGAACATTCTTGGAAACACAGTGTTATTTTGATATTGACAGGTAGTAAGAACATCGAAGCCAAAAATGGAGTACTGCACACATGCCAAAGAAGCAATGGGTAAACTGTTTGAGAAATCTCAAACTAAAGCTAACCTGGGGATGCAAAAAGTTCAGGTCCTCACCATTTTTGTACTCCCTTAAGACATAACCCCACAGATAAAACAAACAAATAAACAAACAAACAAAATCTTAAACATGTGTAAAAACAAATATATATTGTGGCAAGGGTTATTGAATGTGGGTTATAAATAAGATATAAGGATGAAATTCAAATTTGTCCTATAGTTATAATTCTAGTTTAGCTGTGTGTAAGAGTTGTGCCTGTGTGAACATCTGGTGTTATCAATTCAACTTATCAATTCTCTGATTTATCCAAGGGTACCCTTCCCAGCGAGGCTCTGCATAGGCTGATGAGGGACAACTAACAGAGGTGAGACAAGGGAGCCTGAACTCTAGGGTGTCCAGGCTATTCAAATGGGAGGAATTCCAGAGTATCTGCAGCAATGCTTGCAAGCACACTCAGTGAGTGTGCTTGACTAACACTCAAAGTGAAAATACAGGGAAGTACACCCACTGCCTCCAGGGAATCCTGCTGTAGAACTTATTCCTATGAATATGTGAGTGGTTGCATAGACAACATTTGGTGCATCTAAAGATACTTAGGAGATATCTTCTGTTCCATTTAAGGCAATCAACCACATGCAAATATCTCAGTAAGTTAGCTGTGGTTTTGTTGTTGTTGTTTTTGACATTCTGTGCAACAATATATAATAAACACAAGAGTTGCTAGTTCACAGTGATACACACACATATAAAAAAATCTTTCTGCATTCTGACTGATTTTTTTTTTTTCTTTTTTTTTCTCTTCTCCCCTCTGGACCATGCCAGGGCTGACGTAGAAATAAGAAATCTGAGGATTTGTTAATGACATCTCAAGAATGACACAAGAATTAGCAGAGATATAGTATGAATGAATTAAATTGTTTCTTATAGTATGAATGTATTAAATTGGTTCTTAAAATTTCCAGTATTAACATAATCATCATCATTATCAAAGAGAAATGTCATTAGCTTCTACTAGAGTTAGGAGAATACCATTTAGATTACATCCAGGCTATCAGTTCACTGGAGAAGAGGAGAGTCCCCAGACTCTTTCTGAATACACTTACCTAAGATTCAAAAGATTTACCAGATATTACGTAGTCCAAGTGCTATGCTGTAGATAATGTTGCTTGGCTGCATCTTTGATATAGGTATGTTGCTTTCAGTTTTAAACAGTCAAGTGTGAAATACATACCTGATATTTTCGAAATACTCTAAATAGAATTTGGCCTGTTGTTTGAAAGAAAATAAAACACCTTGCCACACAGTCTACTTTCTGCATATTGTTTCAGAATATGTTCTGTCTCAGAACATATTTAAGATACCTATTCAACTAATAAAGGCAAAGAAACAGCACTAAGTATGCTGAAAGCTGTAACATGTATTAGAAATACATAACCAGCTAACAAGAAAAATAAATAAATAAATGAATAAATAAAACAAACAAGCAAACAAACTAACTAAACATATAATCTTTAAAATTAATAAAACTCTGGGTGAGTCCAAGACAAAAAAAACTGTTTTGTTTCACTTAGCATGCAGTTGAAAAAGTAACACTAAATTCTCAAACAAGTGAATATGGTTAGGCATGTTTTTCACTTCAGGACTGAATTCACAGAACACAGCTTCCAAACTTTCCTTAACTTCTTCCCAATAAAACAGAATATAGGTATTTTAATTCTTAGACCATGATATCGTATGACACTGATAGTTAACTGTGATATTTTTGCTTACTGATAATTATGGCAGATAAATATTTACTGTATTATAGGAGGAGGAAATACATCTATAATATAAATATAATTTAAATAAATATAAATATAAATATATAAAAATATATATAAATATATAATAGGAGTCACTTTTCCTTTGTTGAGGAGATTCATTC
The DNA here is from genome assembly GCF_963932015.1 of Anas acuta. Classification (NCBI taxonomy): domain Eukaryota; kingdom Metazoa; phylum Chordata; class Aves; order Anseriformes; family Anatidae; genus Anas; species Anas acuta. The sequence continues at coordinate 53,107,410 of NC_089017.1, read as the reverse complement.
TCCTTCCATGAAGAGCTGAGGGCAGTGTCTCCCACAGGGGCTAGTAAATATTGGCAGAATTATGGTGTGCATTTTGTACACATCATCTCACAGAACCAGAGAGACTTGTCATTGAGATCAGCATGTATTTTCCTCTTTCCTACCTCTCCCCTTGTTAATGATCTTATGAACACATATATGTATTTAGTACCTATAATCATGAGTTAATACCACTTGTCAATACAATTCACTTATATTGTAGCTGTGGCCATTATTAATGGCAGATGGATGCAAAGGCCACAATTAAAGAAAGCATATAGACACTTTTGGAGCTAGATATTTTCCCTTTTATCCTATCGTTAAGATCAATGAAGTACAACTAACAAGACAGCAGAAAACTCTGCAAATAGTAGAAAACAGTGGTTGAAGTATCACAAGGGAAATCTTTTTCCCTGTACACAGATAAATAAAACAAAAATGAATTTACACATGAAAATGGATCTTTGAGGTATTTCTACAAAATTAAACTCTGTTGTTCAAGTTACAATGTGTTACTAAGCACTCTGCTGCCATGGGTAGGAGTTGAAAGCTGAATAACATCATGTGGCTGTGATAGCAGGATACAATCTTTCATAAGTATAATAATGATATGTATTAATAAATATAGTCTTCATAAGTATAACCTATTTATATTTGGTGTTACTTTATTGAATATAAGTATATTCACTGCCATAGTATTATTGATTAGTTTGTTGAATCTATATTATCATTCTACATTTGTTGTTATATTTATTTATTTTTAATACATTTAAGCACTTCCACTCTTAACTAGTGCTAGTTCCCCTATATCAACTACATATATATACATTTGTTTCCTTGTAATATCTGTAGTAGCTTGTTATCTATGCTTGCTTTTTTAAATAATAGTATATTTTCTAGTGGCGATTTGTAATAATCTGTGGTGAATGGAAAACTTTAGGAAAAAAAAAAAAACAAAAGCCTCTGTCTTTCTGTATTAGTAGTTCCTATAAACCCACTGTTAACAATCTCTTGCTGAGGTGATTGGCTCCAGGGCAGACACCTGCTACAGCAGAGCAGAAGATCGCAACATGCAGGGGTTTCCCTTCATCGAGGACCCTTTGAGGCAGCTGAGGGAGCCACCAGGACCCAGAAGCCCTTGTGAGGGTTTCTCATGAGGCTTGGGCAGAGCCAGGAGCACCCTGCTTCTGTCATACAACGGCAGCCCCTCGTAAGTGTAAGCAAAGAGGAGTAGGAAAAACAGAGCAGGTAAACAAGGCATGGGGCATCAGTCAGGCATGGGGCAGCAGTTTGAACAACAGTGCAAGCAGGTAGGGTGAGCAGGGAGGTCACTGAAGCTTGGCCAGCTCAACCAGGGAGTGATGGTATCCACCTAGCTGTGTCTTCCAAGAACTCAGCATCCACCACAGGTGATGTGGCCTCACAGACAGATCTCCAGGGGGAAGATGTTGGCACCCAGGTGTCAGCGTGCTGGGTGTTCCCTACTTTTCTGCCAGTACAGGATGGCAGTAATGAGCACAGCTGTGGGACGTGTGCCCGGTTGAAGAGTTGCTTCACGTGGTGGCAGAGCTTTGGGAGGAGGCTGAAGAGTATCACAGAATCGTCTAGGTTGGAAGAGACCTCAAGATCATCGAGTCTAACCTCTGACCTAACACTTACAAGTCCTCCACTAAACCATATCGCTAAGTTCAACAACTAAACATCTTTTAAAGACCTCCAGGGATGGTGACTCCACCACTTCCTTGGGCAGCCCATTCCAATGCCTAACAACCTTTTTGGTAAAGAAGTTTTTCCTAATATCTAACCTAAACCTCCCATGGCGCAAATTTAGTTCATTCCCCCTTGTCTTGTCTCCAAGCATGTGGGAGAATAGACCAATTCCCACCTCTCTACAGCCTCCTTTAATGTATCTATAGAAAGAGATAACGTCACCCCTGAGCCTCCTTTTCTCCAACCTGAACAATCCCAGCTCCCTCAGCTGCTCTTCGTAAGACTTGTATCATATAACAATGGTATCATATACCATTATTTCAGTACCATTAAAAGACGAAGATCTGCAAAATTAAATGAAGGATATAATAAATCTGTATATGTTTTAAGCAAAATTTAGAGTATGTCATTTTAACTTCATGCTGATCTACATCCTACAGCTCTAACTCCACATAGGGCTCAATAACTCTGAGAGGTTTAATGCAAAATGTAGTAGACATCTGCCTAAGTTAATAAACCTGAGACAGCACTCCAGGTCTTCTGTACAGCTTAATGGAAACAGAATAAGCTGTTGAATCTGTCAGTTCATACATGTAAAATTTCCACCTCCCTCTATGAGGTAATAGAGCACCAAAAAAAAAAAGAAAACCACATTGCTTGTCGCTTACAAGAGACACAAAGCCTTACAAGGTGTACAGAAATCTTCCTCCATGTAGTTGTGCTGTGCTACCCATTCTCAGAAAGTAAATTTCTGACATTTAAAAAGAGCTGAATGAGATGGATCCTCAACAAAGGCTGGAGTACCTAAGTGAAGGCGACTGCTCAGCAGTTTGTTTTACAGATATGGCAAACATGACTTGCTTGTTGCAGTGTTGTTCTGAAAACAGACATTCAACCACAACTGGAAAGTTTGTTCCTCTTCATTAGTTAATAATATGAAAACATACATAGCTGTGGCTAACACATTTTATTCCCTCTAGATTGTTCCTCTACAATTTACAGATGAATCATAAAACCATGCAAATAGGGGGCTGTAATGAATTTCTGATATATCATTAAATATTTTGGTATGAACACATGCAGCTACAATATAAAACAACTTCAATGCAATAAAAACAATGGTCATAAATGTGTTGAGGATATCTGAAGAAGTAGAAGGTATATTATTCTATACATAATGGGGAAAAAATGGAGGAAAATGGATGGAAGAAACAAAACTAGAAAAAGATCAAAAATAAAAATCAGTTATTCTCTCTTTATTGTTATTGTTAATAATATATTTGTTTGTTTGTGCTGGTTCCACTCGAGTAGGCAGCCGAGCTCCACCACAGCTGCTCTCTCACTCCCCCTCCTCAAAGAGGAATGGGGAGAAAATGTGATGAAAAAGACTCAAAGGATGAGATAAGGACAAGAAGATCATGCAGTAATTATTGTAACAGGCAAAACAGACTCAGCATAAGGAGACAGTAAGATTTATTACTTATTACTAACAAACTAGCAAAGTGAGAAACAAAGGAAAGAAACCAAAAGCACCTTCCCCCCCATCCACCCTCTTCCAACTCCTCCCCCCGAGCGGCGCAGGGGAACGGAGGAACAGGGGTTATGGTCAGTCTACAGCGCTTCTTCTCTGCCGCTCCTTCTTGGTCACTCTCGTCCCCTGTGCTGTGGGGTCCCTCCCATGGGATGCAGTCCTTGATGAACTGATCCAGCATGAGCTTCCCACAGGCAGAAGCTCTTCCAGAGCTGCTCCAGATATGGGTCCGTTCCATGGGGTCCATCCCTCAGGAGAAAACTGCTCCAACCTGGCTCCCCTACGGGCAGCAGCTCCTGCCAGGTCACCTGCTCCTGCGTGGTCTCCTCTCCACATGCTACAGGCCCCGCCTGGAATCTGCTCCGGCAGGTGTCTTCCACAGGCGGCAGCCTCCGTCGGTGCAGGTCCACCTGCTCCACTGTGTTCTCCTCCACGGGCTGTAGCATGGAACCCTGCTCCACTGCGGTACTCCATGGGCTGCAGGGGGACATTCCTGCTTCACCATGGTCCTCACCACAGGCCGCAGAGGTACTCCGGTGCCTAGAGCACCTCTCCCCCTCCTTCTTCACTGACCTTGGCACCTGCAAGGCTGTTCCTCACTCCTCTCACTCACCCAGCTGCTGTGTGGTGCAGCGTTTTTTTCCCTGTCTTAAATATGCTTTCACAGAGGTGCAAAACAACATCGCTTATTGGCTCAGCTCTGGAAAACAGTGAGGCCCTTCCCAAACATGGGGCAGCTTCTAGATCCTTCTCACAGAAATCACGCCTATGGCCCCCTGCTACCAAAACCTTGCCACATAAACCCACTACATTGTTGCAGAAATCTGCATGACAAAGCAGCTGTGGGAAGATTTTCCTAAAGGGATCTATACTGAAATACTGGAATAACATATTTCCTCTAGAATACAGCTTTAGAGAGAGAAAAAAAAAGGGGGAGAGAGGCTTTAGAGCTTTAGAGGGAGAGGGAGGAAGAGAAAAAGAGAAGGAGGGAGGGGAGAGAGGGAGAGAAGGAGAGTAGAAGAAAAGGGAGAGGGGGCAGGGAGGGAGAGGGAGCAGGAAGGAGAGGAAAGGGGAAAGGGGGGAGTGAAGAAGGGATAGGGGAAGGGGGATGGAGGGGGAGAGGGGGGAGAGGAGGAGGGAGGGAAAGAGAATTGGGGAGGAAAATGGGGAGGGGGGGAGATGGAGAGATAGGGAAGGAGAGGTGGGAAGAAAGATGGAAAGAGAGGTATGAGGGGGAGGCGGGAGAGAGGGGGAAAGAGGAAGGAGAGGGGAACGGGGAGAGAAAAAAGGAGAGAGGGAGGAGGGGAGAGGGGGGAGAGAGGGAGATGGAAGAGAGAAAAAGGGGGGGGGGAGAGAGGAAGAGAGAGATTTTGCATTTAATCTCTTAATATTATTGTCAAACTCATGGCAATCAATCCAGAGTTAACCATCAGAAATATGCAAAACAAACAAATAAAATCCACACTTTCCTTATTTTGCCTATTTTTAGGTCATCAATCTGATATTTTATCATATACGTGTGTGTGTGTATTAATGATTTAATGATATAATAATAATAATATAATGATATAATATATTACATTTATAATTAATATATAAACTCAAATTAGTCAGGTATCTTCATTTTCAAATTTCCCTAAAAGGAATGCAGTAAGCACACATTTTCCTGACAGAAGTGCTTCAGATTAGCACACATCTAAACATAGAGCTTTTTTGTTTTGTTTTGTTCCAATATATATGTCTTTAATTTTTTCTTCCTGTTCTTCTGGGTTTTCAGGAAGACAGGTACTGACTAATGATCTGATTGAGAAAACCATACTTCATTGATATCCAACTCCACAAAATCATCTTCATTCAATGACCTCATACTGTTATATACTCTCATGAAAACTTATATGATTACAAAATATATATATATTTGTCATTGAGAGTTTGCATTCAGTGTTTATAGTGTTGACACCACTGAATTAGATTTATGTGAGAAAGAAATATTATCCTTTAATTTTCTAAGATATATACTTTACCTTTTCCCTTGATGTTGTATAAATGAGTGCACAGTTTTTCAGTAATTTGACAAATTAAACAACTAGCAAATCTGATGGCAGGAAATTTCCTGGCTATACTATAAACTCCATAGACTCCATACCATATTTCTATTATGAAAGCACAGAATGTCATAAAGACTGGCACAGAATGTCATAAAGAATGGCATAAGAAATGCAAGCAGAAAAATCTAACACTAAATGACAAAGTGAATAAAAGAGAACCATTTCTGCATTACTATCAAAATGGACTTTCAAAATAATCCAATGGGACTGCTGGAAATGTAAAAAGTTTATTTTTATAGCAATGTTTTTTTTTTTTTTTATTGTTGTGGTGTTTTTTGTTTTGTTTTTGACCTTGGAAAAAAATGACGTATAGTTTCTGAACTTTGACTAAAAAGGTGTTGTCTTGTGTATGCCTTGAACTTTTGGTTGACAATGTTTGTGTGAATTCTTGAGATTTTGTGATCAGAGAAATTTTGTCAAATACCTCATAATGGAGGAATCTGAAATAGATTGTTAGAAGACTTGTGGATAGAAACATTTCACACCTAGGGATAGCTAAGCTATGAAAATTATAGGAAAGATAATTTTTAATATGAAAAGAACAGTGGAAATTACATCTACCTAGAAGTTTCTGCTTGGTGACCTTTGAACCTGAGGGGAGAGAAAAAATGCTTCAAGGAGGTTAATCTTTATAGAGAAAAAAAAAATAAAAAAAAATACTTTGAATGTAATGACTGTTAAAATATTTAACTTTTTAATAAATATCAGGCCTATAGTTTACTAGCACATTAAAATTAAAGTTGTTATATATATTTGGGTGTTGGTAATATGATACTGCTACAGTTATTATAATAAAAATAATTCCTTAACATTGGAGATGAGAATATATTTCTTGGATATCTTTTAAATGATTTCAATTTAACAATGGACAGTTGACTACACACACATACATGTCACACATACACACTCACACACCTCCATATATATGGGTGTGCAAATATATATACGTGCATATATAATATACAATATGGTTATATAGTAGTTGCTGTTGAAATAAATCTGAAAGTTTTGTCCTTTTTGAACAAAATTTTCTGAAGGAAAAAAAAAAAAAAACGGAGGTTAGAAAATAATGGAAAATGTGGAAATGGAAAATAAAGGGAAATGTGACATATTAGGAAATGTTGAAGAAACTTACTTTGAGCTGTCCAAAACAAATAAAATAGATTACATTGTGTGCGAATGTGAAAAGTATACTATTAAGGTAGCAACAATCAATAGTCACCACAGCCATGAGGATATAATACATCAGAGACTACTTGTTGTACACTGTGATGAGATTATTTACCAGCAGTATTTGATAAAGATGGTGAGGCATCAGGATACTCTTTATTTCTCTTTACTTCTATAATATTTGTTTCTGTTACATACTGTATCTTTGTTGCTATATCTTACAGTGTGTATGAAATGTATGCTGGGATTTAAGGGCCTCTGTGAGAAGGCCTCAGGGCCATGCCTATAACAGACTATTCCAGCTGGCTCCAATGGCCTCAATGCAAGGCACGGCTGGGCTCAGCAGCCATGTTAATGGTGCTTAGGGAAAATTTGTTTAAGAAAAGGGAGCAAATTTTAATAACTAACTAACTAAATAAGAGTAACAACAGCAGAGAGAGTACCAAAGCCAGACAAGGAGGTGATATAGATGTCACTACAGATATCCACTTTACAGTCTATAGAGAACCTATATTGGAGCAGATGTATTTCCTGAGGGAATGCAGCCTGTGGAGAACCTAAGCCAGACGATGTGAAAAGTAGAAGAAGTGTAAAAGTAAAAAAATAGTACCACAATAATAATGCACACACTGGTCCACCCCCCTGTATTGCTCCTAGCACAGGTAGAAGAGGGGTGTGAAGGAATGAAGTTGAGACAAGGGAAATTGTGAGGGTATTGTTTTAATTTTGTCTTCTTGTTTCTCACAATCCAAATGTATTTTAATTGGCAATAAATTAATTTGGTTTTCCCCAAGATGAGTATATTTTGCCTGTGACCATAATTGGTAAGATTATCACATATAAACTTTCTGATCTTCTGTTCTTCCCCTTACCTACTGGAGGGGAAGAGACACTAAGCGGCTGGATGGATTTTTGGCTGTTAGCCAAGGCTAGTTCACCACATTAACTTTAGAGGACAGCTAGCATAAAAATAGGAAAATAAGCTACAAAGGCAAACTTCAGCCAGTAAAAATATTTACACTGACTATCTTTAGATGAACAGTAGTTTACACCATTACGTCTGAGTATTCATTGGGAACAAGAGTAGTTAGATGTCTTTAAACAGAAGTGTGCTTTCTAGCTATTTTTTTGTCATGGCTAAATTCATAACAGAAAAAGCACATTCCCAAACTATTTTGGAGGCTTAACTGAATTTTTAGAATTATATTTGTCTTAAGAAATGAAAACCTTGCTTTAAAGTTATGAAGATGAGACATATGAAAAAAAAAATAAATTAGTAAACAGCCAGATATTTATTGAGTTGAGAAAAAAATAAATCAGTGTAACAGGTCATAACACCTGTAAATTTATCATCTTTTAGAGTGAAAGTGTTCAATAAATTAAAAGGGGTTAATTTTTCCTTTACTTTCTCTCATGAACACCTAATATGAAAACATTTAAGAGATCAGTCCTGTCCAAGCAGGATATAATACCAGACACTCGTATAGTCTCTGTCTCTTCTAATATTCTTCACATTGACTTAATCTGTTAACAACAGCAGACTGAACAATGTCATCTACCTGGACTTCTGCAAGGACTTTGACGTGGTCCCACATGACATCCTGATCTCTAAACCAGAGAGATATGGATTTGATGGGTGGACCATTCAGTGGATAAAGAGTTGGCTTGAAGGTCGCACCCAGAGAGTGGTGGTCAATGGCTCTATGTCCAAGTGGAGGCTGGTGATGAGTGATGTACCTCACGGGTCTGTCCTGGGACTGGTGCTGCTTAATATCTTTATCAACAACATAGTGAGATCGAATGTACCCTCAGCAAGTTTGCAGATGACACCAAACTGAGTGGTGCAGTTGATACAACAGAAGGAAGGGATGCCATCCAAAGGGACCTGGACAAGCTTGAGAAATGGGCCCATGTGAACCTAATGAGGTTCAACAAGTCAAAGTGCAAGGTGCTGTACCTGGGCTGGAGCAGTTCCAGACATGAGTACACACTGGGAGAAGAACTCATTGAGAGCAGCCCTGCGGAGAAGAACTTGGGAGCTCTAGTGGATGGAAAGCTTGACATGAGCCGGCAATGCACACCTGCAGCCCAGAAGGCCAACTGCATCCTGGGGTACATCAAAAGAGGAGGGACAGCATGTCAAGGGAGCTGATCGTCCCCCTCTACTCTGCCATTGTGATGCTCCACTTGGAGTACTGTGTCCAGGTCTGGGGCTCCCAGCACAAGAAAGTTGTGGGGCTGTTAGAGTGGGTCCACAAAGATGATCAGAAGACTGGAGCACTCCTACAAAGAAAGGCTGAGAGAGCTGGACCTGTTCAGCCTAAAGAAGTGAAGGCTCCAGGGTGACCTCATTGCAACTTTCAGTACTTGAAGGGGACCTATAAAAAAGATGGTGAACAACTTTTTATGCATTCAGATAATGACAGGACAAGGGGGAATAGTTTTAAACTAAAGGAAGGCAGATAGGTAGATTAGAGGTTAAGAGGAAACTCTTCACTGAGAAGGTGGAGGCACTGTAACAGGTTGCCCAGAGAGGTTGTGGAAGCCCCATGCCTGGAGGTGTTCAAGATCAGGCTGGATGAGACCCTGGGAAACCTGATCTAGTGAGTGGCATCCCTGCCAATGGCAGGGGGTTGGAACTAGATGATCTGTAAGGTCCCTTCCAACCTGAGCCTTTGATTTCATTAAATATAGAAGGACTTTCATGTATTTCCAACAACAATACAAAGAAGGTAAAACATGCTAATTCAGGTAGGAACTCTGAAGCATGTTAAACAACATATTAACATTACATATTTTTCAATCAGCACGCTTATTTATGTTAGTTTCAAATAAATTTTGGATGATTATAAAAATTCTAATGGAAATACTAGTAGAAAATGAATAGTATGTTAATATTTAGAAGGGTTAATATTTAGAAGGGGTAAAAACCCAAGACATTCCACGATTCATTCTATGGTTTATTTATTTCCAAGTATCATTGACATTTTGATTTTATATGACAAAACTCAATATTAAAATCCATCATCATTTTTTTTTCTTTTTGTACATTTTCTTTCTTTCTTTAATTGTTATTTATTTATTTATTTATTTATTTATTTTTTACTGACTGCATTATAGAAAAGATTTCATTTCCCCTTCTGAGCATCTAATGTATATGTTTTCTCCCTATGCTGTTTTTAGAAATTACACTCCAATAAACTTTTCACTTTTCAATAGAACAGAACATGACATTTGGATGCCAGACACACAGATGACAACGTATTTGCACATGTGGTGTGTTTGTAGTGTTTAAACATATATACGACTTCCTTCTCTTTTGGTTGTATTTAGCATGGTTGGTTGTATTTAGCATGTCTTAACACTATTTTAGAAAATGGCAGTTAAAAGCAGTCTGGGTTCTACATCTATCTCGATCATAGTTATTCAGTCCTTTGGCCAAAAGGTTTTGTTTCCTTTCATTTATTTTTATTTATTTATTTTTGTGTGTGTGTGTGATTTCGCTAAAAGGCATGTTGAATTACATGAAAAACACAGCAATTTTACCCATATATGAGTTCATCAGGTAGTACTTCAATGAATGAAAACAAACAAACAAACAAGCAAAGAAAAAGCAACAACAAAAATATTAGTCATCATTTTAAAGATACATGTGGAAAATACTAAATCATTCTGAATTGTAATTGTAATATCATAAGATTTCTTTGATTTAATGCTATATAATACGTACGTATTTGGTTAGGAATAGGTTTGAACTTTAAGCTATATTACTGATTTTAAGTTTCAAAAGTTTTTTGATTCCTTATAATGTCTTTTTTTTATTATTATTATTTTGTTTTCAACAATTATAAATTCTATTTTAAAAATAATATCTCTATTACATGATGTATCTCCACTATCACTTCCTTATTAGTCATTTTATAGACTCCATAATACCAAGCTAGACTATTTCAAATGGTCACAAATCTTTGTAGTAGGTAACATCACAGATTATATTTTACTACCTATTAATATAAATGTAATATATTGTAATATATTATATGTTATATAATATATTATAAATGTAATAATTTGTATGAGATTACACAAGAATTAAAACAGAACTGCATTAGAATGCTGTAAAATGCTACTTGATATAATAATGCAAGCCAGCTTCCATTCTGTTATGCATCCTACTATAAATATGTGTTATATGACATCTAGATACACAATTCTGAATTTAGAAATATCAGATTTATTTCTTAGCAACTTTGCATTAAAACTCTGAGGACAAAATACCTTGCTTGTGACCCTGGATAAATTAGGATTACAGTATTTGGCCTTTGCAAATTGATTTTGTCCAACTACAAGAATTTATTTACACAGTCCAAGACCTATGCTTACTCTAATTTAACACTTATGCAAAAAGAACTAGGGAAATAGCAAAATAAACCTAAAAATGGATCTGAAATTGGTTAGTGGCAATGTCTAAGTATTTACAGAATGTCCCTAGAGCACATGGAATATCTTGCATGAACAGTGCATGCATCTTAGCGTTTGTAAATGTTTTATGCTGGACACTTTAACATTCGGAAATGAATAAGAATCATGTTCACTCTACAGAAAATAAAAATGATTCCTTGCCAATGAAGCATGGAATTCTAGTTCACTATTCATTCAAAATTCTTATAAAACCTATAAGCTCAGACTTTTTAAACAGATCAAGAAATTGATATTAATATAAAGAAAATAAATGTGAAGATAAAGAAAGAAACTCATTTTTGTTTTTAGTTCAACAACAAATTGAACTGCTTTCAAATGAACCTAGTAGAACAAGGCGATTTCACTTTCAAGACATAAGTGTGGATTCTGGATGCTTTCTGAAATCATGTTCAACATGCAAAACAGTTCCCCTATTATATAGCACAGAATTCAAGTTTGTTTTTATTATCTTAGGACATTGCTACTGAGACTTCTGTTTAGTCTACAACCTCATCATACAAAAATACAATTGCACTGTTTATACACACTTAAAAGAAGAATTTTGGTGTTTTATTTTTTGGCATAGACACTTCAGCAATGAAGTGAATAACACAGCTAAAATGCTTAAAGGATAAACCACAACTGTTCATGCTATTGTCAATGATGTTATTGTAATGACAATTTGCCAAGTTCTGTTCACTACGAACGGAACCTTTAACCTCCATATAAAACTAAAAATACAACCATTAAATTTTGCATGGAATTTTACTGGGATTTCAACCACACAGTTACTATTACATGACAAAACATACATCGACAGTCACTGCAGTTACTGCAAAACACTGAGAGTAACTATTACTACTTCAGTTAAATACAGAAATTCAGCATTTCTATTATATTGCTAGTTTCCTATCAATAGAATGTCTGGGCTCCTGTATATATTATATATAGAATTCTCATCCACTTCCAGCTCATGTTATGCACCTGTTATGTGTTTTATATATGCATTTTATATATGCAGATGTGCACCTGTTTTTGACTGAGTTATAAATTTCAAAACTAAGATTTTAAGTACTCTGTAATTTTGGACAAGGAAAAAACTTAATAGGAGATTCTTAAAGTAGGTAGTCTTCTAAACAATGAGGTAGGTATGGAAATATATGTTTTGATTCCATATATAACTAAGATTAATTTTGTAGGTGAACTGGTGAATCACAATTCTTTCTCAGTCTCAACATTATCATATAATTTTCATTCATATATCTCATTTTCTAATTATGGTAATTTTATTCTAATGGAAATTCAGTCATCTTTACAACTTTACAGAATTACAACTGTTTTAGGAAAATTTAATTTATTTTAAAGATATTCAGGGAGGGATTTGTGTGAATGAATCATGGTATGATTCTGTCTCAATGAAAAATATAGATCTCTAGAGATGAAAATATATTTTTTCTCTCTTTTACATAACTTCTCAATAAACAACAAGTATTAATTTCAGTAGTTTTCTATCTGATGTCTTATACCGAGACAGCAGCATGAAGACAACTCCTATTTGGCACCTTAATTTATTTTAGGTTTCCTTTGTTCAAGCACAACTTATTGCTCAGGATCTGATTTGAAGACAGTTTACTGTCCCTGAGGGAAGAGAAACTGCAGTAATTTTGTAAATGTTTTGAAAAAGGGAGATTGTTCTGTAGCATCTGCTGATTTTTGAAGTGGCAGTTGGAGTCCATGTGCTGTCTTCTAGTCTAATTCTCAGTTAAGGAAGAGTAGACATGCTAGTCATATGCAATTTTAACAATATCTGTAAAATTCTTCTGTGTAGCAGAAATCTAAAAACTCTTATTCTATTTGAACATAGTTTGAAGCTGATCACAAATCTGTGATACCATACAGTATACAAGTGTTAAAATACACTACTTCTTTAAAAATAATTGTTTTAAGGTTTCCTTCATAACATTGTTATGGTCCAATGTACAGGTCTTTGTGGAAATTGTTGTAAACCTAGAACATTAAAAATATCTTTAAAGAAAGTTATAGCATGAAATGAGTATGTGATGTTTGTGAAATTACCTTTTATATCCCACTAGAATTCCTAAGACAAACCTCAGAAATGTATTGATGAAAAGACAGCTATTAATAGTTTTCTATTTGAATAACATTCGTCATTCTCAATTTCAGTTGTGTTTTTAAGCTAAGCATGTACTTAGGTTGTACTTTAGTATTTTAGAACTTCTCAATTCCCTCTGTTGGCAGCTCAGCTTGTGTGCATACACACATAAATATGTGTATTTATATTATTTATATATATATATATAATTATATATATTATATAATATGTGTAACACATAATATATACAATATATAATGTGTATACATGTATATATAATACATAGTCTAAGAACATCAAAAAAACTTCAAAAATTTTGTTCATATAGACATCAGGTCAAAACACTATTTAAAGACCTTCTGGAAAAGAAAACAACAACAACAACAAAAGACAGATAAATCACTATCTTCTAGGTCAGGTTTATTTTCTTAATCAATAATTTATTTCCTCATCAGCTCTTACATGGAAATAAAGGCTGAAAGTGAACACAGTAAAATACAGCAATGGAAGAAAGATATATTTTATGAATGGCAAGATTAACAAATATTTAGCAAAGTATTTTACTTAAATTTAGTGTAACTGAAAAGTCAAGTTCACTTCCACCTGTCTAGCTATTCACAGACACTTATTCTACCAGAAAAAAACAGAGTTGTAATTTAACAAACTGAATAAATCATTCCTTCAATTCCTTATTCAATTCTGAACTGGGAGATTTGAAAGAGTATGAGCACATCCATTTATAGGGATACCTGCATGTTATTATTTGTTACAAGCTTTCTTGATAAATTCAAAGATTGGTCCTGACTGCTCACAATCCATTTATTTTGTTCAGTTCTGCAACTGTCTGATCTTTCTTATCACAGGTATTTGTGAGGCTTTCCTTGAATCATTTCTCCTTCTCCCTGCCTTGTTCCCACACCACATGTTCCAGCCACACCCTCAATTGTCTCATAACTTTTTTCTTCAAGATTTTTGCCTCTGTAAATCCTTAATTTAATTTCAATATAATACTTCTGTACCACAATATCAGAGACTGTGTAAGCCCCATACAAATTTACATCTGAATGTCAGCTAATGCAGCAGTATTTATTTTGTATTTGTATTTGTATTTTTTGTTGTTGTTGTTTTTGTATTTATATTTGTATTTTTATGTTTTTCTTTTGTTTTTATTATTTTTTATATTTTTAATTATTTTTTATTCTTATTATTTTGTAAGAATCCGTATTTATTCTGGAGTGGTTTTGATGTTTATTTTTAATAATTTTTCTTCTACTTGTCTATTATGCTCTGATTAATTGGTGGGGAGCTTGGTGTGTTCAGTCTTGTTGATGGTGTCCCAATACCAACCTCTAAAGAATGCCACTTGTCACTTGGTCTCTTCCTGGACATCAAGCCACTGACTGCAGCTCTTTGAGTGTGACCATACAGCTAATTCCTTATCCACAAAATCACTTCTCACATTTAGAGACAAAGTTTATATGCAGGACAATGTCAAATGCTTTGCAAAAATCCAAGTGGTTGACATCACTTGCTCTTCCCTTACCTACGTATGTCTATTTATGACTTATTTATTTATTTTATTGAATAAGCTTTGAATGAACCAGGAAAGGAGAATAAACAAATCAAGAGGAAAATAGGAGTGACTAGCATATGTAGATACTCAGGAAGGAGTACTTAGAGATTTTCTAGATTTGCTTAAGGTTGGATGTGGTATGCCATTCGTCCATTAGAAAAGTTGGGACCTGAGCTCCTGAACATGGTTCAATACTGTAAGAACAAAATAGTCATACAACATTAGAAAATGGGGCTGCAGATATAAGATTTCTATTCCACAGTTAATCTTACCTCAGTATTTTCTCCAACTTCTACACAAGCCTGTAAAGAATCAGTGACTGGAAGAAACTTAACATGATTACTGAACCCTGTCACCTTGTCATGTACCTTGCATCTTAGGGAAGAGGGATTAAAGAGGAGAAGTAACATGGTCTGAATGACAGGTGAGAGAGAAAATGTTAGCAGTGAGGAGGTATTTTATCATCCCGGTGAAGGATGATATCGGAGGAACAGTCACGTTTGATTTTAACTATTGTAACATGCACTATTTCACTTACTGTTAATGTCAGAAGTACATTGAGACAGAAAAGAATTTGTCTAAAATGTGATTTATTTATTTATTTATTTACTTAATATTTATTTATTTTGGGGTTGGTGTGAGAGGAGGCAGTGAAAGCAACAAATCATTCAATACCACTCTCATGTTGAAATTTGTGCCGTTTCCTGCTACAGTGGCTAAGAATTGAATTCAAATAATTTCAAAAGGTTTATTTTTCATTTTTAAGATGCTGTGTTGCCTCCTGTTCCAATGGGTAAACTGCGAACAGCAGGAAAAACAAAGAAACAAACAAACAAAAAACAAAAAATACAGAGAGAGAAAGTATGCCATTGTGACATGGACATGCCTTCTTACCTTAGCCTAGCATTGCTTTGTTTCCTACCGTTAAATTTATCTCAGTTCCTAACACTGAGATTGTACCTCAAAGAAAGAGGACTGAAGTCTAGCAATCATTAATGGATTTGTCTTGAGCAGAACCAGAAGTGACTTAGATCAAATGTACTGTTGCACGCATTAGAGAATTTCGGTGACAATTTCAAATGCATTTACTCTTGCCTTTAATTACAGTTTATTAGATATATGCAAAATATCTATGATATTTCTCATGAAAAATTCATGAACAAAGTTGTACTGTCTTTATTAATCTTTATTACAGTACTTTTTTCTAACATAATATAGAAAACATAACAAAATTTATTGGAAAAAGAACTTTAAAGATTTTATTGGAATATCTCTAATATCTGTAATTTGAGACTACCTTTTAGCTGAAATACTTTATCACAGGCAGAAGATGATTTACCAGAATTTATGAATACTCCTGAAATATATATTTCTAGGTATTTATGTATATGTGCTTCAATATATTCAGAATCTCATGGCCACATAGTAATGTGTGCCTGCAGGCTCTGAGATACACAGGTGGTTTTAAACCTCAGCTTTTCCTTAGCTAAGCAAGAAAATACCATGAACAACTAAGCATGTTTGCAGAAAGTATCAGATAACAACACATTCACATACATATTTACCATGCTAACATTAGTACCTCTTCAGCATAAGTTATCTTTTATATCATCTGAGAAAGTGTCTCAGGCTGAAGTCTGTGATGTCACTGTAGGAACACATAAATAAGATTCCCAGTTACAGAAGTAATTTATGAAATTGTATCTGTCAACCTCCATGTGTATATTGAATCTATATCTGACTGTTCTTCAAAGCAGAATGACTCAGAAAATGCCTTTTTTTTTCTTCTTTTTATTCAGATATTCCCCCTCTGAATTATAGAATCAATAGAATCATTAGAATAAATAGAATCAATTAGAATCAATAGAATCATTAAGGTTGGAAAAGACCTTCAAGATCATCTGATCCAACAATACCCTTACCGCCAATATCACCCACTAGATCATGTCATAGAATCATAGAATCATAGAATATCCTGAGTTGGAAGGGACCCTTAAGGATCATCAAGTCCAACTCTAGACACCGCACAGGTCTACCCAAAAGTTCAGACCATGTGACTAAGTGCACAGTCCAATCTCTTCTTAAATTCAGACAGGCTCGGTGCAGTGACCACTTCCCTGGGGAGCCTGTTCCAGTGTGCAACCACCCTCTCCCTAAGCACCATGTTCAACCTTCCCTTAAACAGTCCCAGGGACTCCACCACCCCCCTTGGCAACCTGTTCCAATGACCGACTACTCTTTCTGAGAAGAAATGTCTCCTAATTTCCAACCTAAACCTCCCCTGGCACAACTTGATGCCATTCCCTTTAGTCCTATCACTAGTTATCTGTGAGAAGAGACCCCCCAGCTTCCTACAACTTCCTTTCAGGTAGTTTTAAAGAGCAATAAGGTCTCCCATGGGACTCCTCCAGACTAAACAAACCCAGTTCCCTCAGTCACTCCTCATAGGGCTTGTGCTCCAGGCCCTTCACCAGCTTCACAGCCATTTTCTGGACATGCTTCACAGCCTCAATGCCCTTCTTGTAGTGAAGGACCCAAAACTGAACACAACACTCAAAGTAGGAATACAGAAGGACAGAAGCAAACACAACCTGTACCCCTGATCCTTTAACCGGTCACCGCAAAGCCCTACAGTCCCTTTTGATTGCTCTCGGACACCTTTATTTCTTTCTTGGCCGAAGATGTATTGATGCGGGGGATAGATTGCCTTGCCTTAGGCACCCTTTCCAACTGGAATGCATTTTTGTCTACACTGTTGTGACTGTCATGTTCTAGAGCTGCATACCTGTTATATAAGAGTAGACGGGAATGTGAGGTGGGCAGGGAGAAGGCTCACCTACCACCCTGATCAGAAGCCTGCTTCCATTCCCCCCCTTGGCCTAGATCCCCTCCTACTGCTTGTTGGGATGGGGAAACTTTTGCCTTCTGTGTAGCAGCTGTCTGGTGAGATAAAGGAATCTTTGTTACTTGTGTTGTGACAGGCTCATGGGTGGGTAGAGTATGCTTCCACCAGTCAATTTCCCTCTCTGACTTCCTGATGCTCCTCAGCCTACTCACCTCCTTCCAAAGCTCCACCACCAAGCTGAGCAATTCTTCGACCTGGGCACCCCTCCCACAGGCATACCCACTGCTGCTGCTGTCAGATACCAACAGAAGACTTGGACATACCCTGCAGCCAAGAACTGGACAGCTGCACGCTCCCCCAAGACCTCTTTCTGGGTACATCAGTAACTGTAGCTGGAGAGACAGCAGAGATGAGAATGGCATGGTTTTCTGCCTGGTGAATACTATGGCCAGGCTTTTCACTAGCAGGTTACAAATACCATTGGGAATGACCACTGGAAGAGTGGTGAGGGCACCCTCCCTACTCAAACTGCCGCACAAACTGCAACACTCTGCCCTAAGCGACCCGCCATGCCCTGGTTGCCTGCCCTGGTTGCCACACTCCTGGTTGCTCATGCTACAGAGGGGCTGCCTTTGTATGGCGGAGGAGGGGGGGCTTGTCAGCCTCCCTCACAAGCTCTGCTGGACCCTGGTGGCTCCTTCAGCCGCCCTGAGCAGCCTCAATGACAGAAAAAAAGCTCTGCCCACTCAATCGCTACACTTCACCCTAGATGCTTCTTCTATGCACTAACTTTTCTTTAAAATGTGAATATCGGTGTAATTTTCAAATAACCTTAGGCAATTTTTCCACAAGGTTAAAGGGTAAAAAACCCTTGGAAGCAAATAATAATAAAACGCCAGCTTTCTCAGTGCATTTATGAAGCTTCACTCTGAAGATTTCAGAATAGAAGGACTATAGAAGGAAGAGCTAATCTGTTTGAAGAATATGTGATTGCAAATGCATTCAGTTTAAGTCTATATCAAATAAAGCAAATATAATTATTATGGTGTGAACATCAATGAATTGTAGTTTTGTTTTGATATTTGTTATGAATATATTATACATTTGTACATACAGTAATCTGTAAAGAATTAATTACATGTTAGATAAACAGAAAAAAATGCACTGTAATCTTTGTGAAACTTTAGGATAAAGTGAGATAAATAATCATTTTCTATATTCATAACTATCATATGTTCCGTAATTAAACACTTATTTTCTTATTGAAATTGATTATTAAAATAGGCAAAAAGATTCAATACATAAAACAAAAAAAATCCAGCTATTCAGAGAATCTTCTCACTAAGAAGAAATGAAATCAAACAAGGAAATACAGTATAAGAATCAACCTAATGCAAAAACGCCTGTATGAGAAGTGGTAGTAGAACAGGCACTAAGCGGGATGTCTCATTATGCTTACAAGACTACCTGAAATACAGAAGTCTGCTGTTAAAGGCAGTTCTATTTTAAGAATCAAGCCTGTACCTTTATTTTCTAGGTAGTTGTGGTTTAACCCGCAGCTAAACAGCACACAGCCATTCGCTCACCCTCTCCCTCTCCCTCTCTGGGATGGGGGTGAGAAATGAGAAAACTGAAGCCTGTGGGTTGAGATAGAGACAGTTTATTAGGACAGAACATGAAATAATAATAATAATAATAATAATAATAATAATAATAATAATAATAATAATAATAATAATAATAATAATAATAATAATAATAATAATAATAATAATAATAATAATAATAATAATAATAATAATAATAATGTACAAAACAAGAAATGCACAATGTAATTGCTTACAATCCACTGACCGATGCCCGTCCTATCCCTGAACAACCTCCCTCCACACCCTGGCTAGCCATTCCTGTATATTGGTTAGCATGACGTCAGGTGGTATGGAATACCCTTTTGGCAAGTTTGGGTCAGCTGTCCTGGGTCTGTCCCCTCCCAGCTCCTGCTGCACCCACAGCCTGCCTGCTGGCAGGACAGAGAGAGAAGCTGAAAAGTCCTTGGCTTAGTGCTCTACAACAATTAAAACATCAATGTGTTATTATTCTCATTCCAAATCCCAAACACAGCACCCTACCAGCTACTAGGAGGAAAATTAACTCTATCCTAGCTAAACCAGGACAGTAATGCATTGTAATTTGTATTTGTATATATGGAGATTTCACTGCTGTTCAGTCTGGAGACTTTGGACTCCACTGTGCTGGGTGTGTGCATGCCACAGATTGTATCAGAGCACATAGTCTTGTTTGACTGTGTTGTAAAGGAAAACTGTTTTTCTACTGTTCTACTTTTCTTGGTGTATAAAGATTTAGTGTGTCTCACTACAGATTCCAAGCTATGAATATTTCATAACCCCTAACCAAACATACACCCAAGCACCATTAATGGGTAAGAGCTCCCACTAATGATTTGAATGGAATAAAATGTTGATTCCTTGTTTTTAACTATAACAAACAAGCAAAAGAAAATCTGCTTTCTGTCACTGGAATGTCTTTTGTAGACCATAAAGGCAAATGCTCCATAGAAAGAAATGATCCATACTATTCTATCTTGCACCTGTTTTTGTTCTATGACATTTCCATATTGAATTAGTCAGCTAACTAAAGATCATACTAGCAGTTTTCTCTAACACATACGCAGTTAATTAACAATAGCAAACAAATGATCATAACAACAACCTACAATGCATTTTGATTTATTCAGTTAAAGAACATTAAAGGTATGCTGTCTTGTCATGCAGATGCTAGTCAAGTAAAGACAGAATTAATTTCTGAACTCTACAACGAGCCAAGCCCTACAAGTACATATTCATGATTAGAACTATATTTCTTTCTTCTTAATGATTTTTTAGATTCTTGATTGCTTCCTTGAAGATAAACTATAAGTCTTGTGAGCTAAAATTTCTATACATTCAAATCTCACCTGAGATGAACCTTCTCCTTCATATAAACATCACTGGTGAGTCTGTTGGACAGACAGGGAATATCTGTTGCACATAGTAACTAAACAATGCAGAAAGATTAAAACACTGAGCATGGTGACTGCAAAGTTCCTTTATGAATTAACTGTTCCCCAAGCATGAACCTAGATGATTTCAGCTTACGCATCTAAAGACCATGACATTGACCTTTTTAGAATCATAGAATGGTTTAGATTGGAAGGGACTTTAAAATCATCTAATTCCAATGACCGTGCCTGGAACACATCACACTATTGTGAGGTTGCTCAAAGCCCAATTCAACCTAAACTTGAACAATTCCAGGGATGTGACAGAAATAGAAAAATATGTTGAATATTTATTTGAAAATTTCCAGTAATTAAAATCTTTTAAAATTGTGTTAAATTGTCCCAGTAGTTGATTACTATCAACATGAAAAACTTTGCCCATTTTTTGCCTGAATTCATGTGGATTGAGTTTTCAGGAATTGCATCTTTTCCCTCACACTGAAGAGCACTCTATTAATCAGACTTCTTTTCCTAAGTAGGCTCCTATAAACTTGATCATGTTACCTATAACATTTTATTTGGTAAGCTAAATAGAGCAAGTTTCTTTCAAGTTTGTTATTAACTGTATGACAAAATGAGAGAAGGACAAGTTGGTGGTAAAGAGTAGAAGGTAGGACCTGGGGCTGGTAGGAAATAAAATGTAGAAAATATACAAATATACACTGCTATCCATATATAAAATTAATTATAAAGAAGTGAAATAAATGCTACAAACATTTTTGGTAGACAGCTCTAATGAGTTTATTTCAGCACTTATAATGTCTTTGACATTCTGAATATTTCCCTGTCATTCCTGAAAATAAATAAAGAAATAAAAAAAGTACAGTACAGACACCATAACAGGACTCATTATTCCAATCATATCCATGCTGAATATGTACATAACAGAGAGATAATAAACATTCTACTTCAATTAGATTATTTCCCCATGGAAAAGGCTTCATTCATTCATTGGCAAGGCTGTTGGCCACAGTGATACACACTAATTGTATATTTCAGTTGAATAACTAGGATTTATTGATTGATTGATTGATTTTCCTGAATCAGTCCCTCTCTGAATGATTTTCCATTCTGTTAGTACATGATACTAACATTTTTCTGTTTCGTTAACTTACTTCACATGCACCCTTTTGTAGTTCAACCAGTTTACGGGCAATTCTGTTTGTGTCACTGATTTATTTCTGATTTAATGAATGACTCATTGCTATGTATAAATTTTACAGTAAAAACGCTAATAATTAGTGTTGGATCAAGAATCAAATCCCAATGAATCCTTCAAAAAATACCATTAACCAGGTTTTATTCCATGCGATACATACCACAAGGAGTCTGTATTCCCCTCATTGCATTAAAAAAAATGATACCAAATCAAAGAGATGATGCGTACCTTCCAAATTTGAGTCATATTTAAAAGAGATACTAAGTTACAGTGAAAAGACTTTTCGTAAGTCCCTGCTAATAGACATTGATTATATTAACTCCCCTTTAATTCTTTTTTAATCAAAACCTCTACTATACATTGCATTATTTTCTTCAGGATCGATATCAATTTGACAGGCCTACAATTATCTATTACCCAGGTTAATTTACCCCTTCCAAATATTGGCATACTATTCATTTTCTACTAGTATTTCCACAAGAATTTCTATAATCATCCAAAACTTATTTGAAACTAACATAAATAAGTATGCTGATCTAAAAATATTTAATATTAATGAGTTGTTTAACATGTTTCAGAGTTCCTAGCTGAATTAACATGTTTTGCCTTCTTTGTATTGTTGTTGGAAATGCTAGAAAGTACTTGGATAAAAGCCTAATATCATGTAGAAGATTCCTGGATTCCTTAGTTCATGTGAACAGGAGGCAAGTCAATGACCAAAGACTCTTGCACTTAAGACTGGAAAGTTTATACAAAAAGAAGAGTGTAAATTTACCACATTAAACTTAAAATCATTTAATGGAATCATAGAAAGGCTCAGGTTGGAAGGGACCTTACAGATCATCTAGTTCCAACCCCCTGCCATTGGCAAGGATGCCACTCACTAGATCAGGTTTCCCAAGGTCTCATCCAGCCTGATCTTGAACACCTCCAGGCATGGGGCTTCCACAACCTCTCTGGGCAACCTGTTACAGTGCCTCCACCTTCTCAGTGAAGAGTTTCCTCTTAACCTCTAATCTACCTATCTGCCTTCCTTTAGTTTAAAACTATTCCCCCTTGTCCTGTCATTATCTGAATGCATAAAAAGTTGTTCACCATCTTTTTTATAGGTCCCCTTCAAGTACTGAAAGTTGCAATGAGGTCACCCTGGAGCCTTCACTTCTTTAGGCTGAACAGGTCCAGCTCTCTCAGCCTTTCTTTGTAGGAGTGCTCCAGTCTTCTGATCATCTTTGTGGACCCACTCTAACAGCCCCACAACTTTCTTGTGCTGGGAGCCCCAGACCTGGACACAGTACTCCAAGTGGAGCATCACAATGGCAGAGTAGAGGGGGACGATCAGCTCCCTTGACATGCTGTCCCTCCTCTTTTGATGTACCCCAGGATGCAGTTGGCCTTCTGGGCTGCAGGTGTGCATTGCCGGCTCATGTCAAGCTTTCCATCCACTAGAGCTCCCAAGTTCTTCTCCGCAGGGCTGCTCTCAATGAGTTCTTCTCCCAGTGTGTACTCATGTCTGGAACTGCTCCAGCCCAGGTACAGCACCTTGCACTTTGACTTGTTGAACCTCATTAGGTTCACATGGGCCTGTTTCTGGTTTTTTTTTTTTTTTTTTTTTTTTTTAATATATTTACATATATAAATATATATATAAGTGTATATATATATATATATATCCCCACACATATATATATGTATATATATATATATATATGTATATATGCTTTTATACTTTGTATATATATACATATATATATACTTTAAAATATATATATATATATATATATATATATATATTATGTTTATTAATATTTTGGTTTTCAAATATAACATACCTAATCAAGAAGTTTCTTGTCTGGTGATCATGCTATCTTTACGTGTTACAACATCTGGTGTCCGGTTCCCATAGGTCTATTAAAAAGCTGATGCCAAAGGCTATTAGGAAACTGAAGAATATTTTTAAGAATAGCGGCATCATTCAATAGATACTTCATTAAGTGCTTGTCATGTAACATAACATGAAGACACATTCAACATTATTTACATCAGGCTTTTCAATGTCTCAGAATTAATTAGTGCAACATTTGAGATAGAACACCACTCATTCTACTCTTTTGTTCACTTAATCTGTAAGTGATTTATAAACATTGATTTTTAACAGTCCAATAATGTGAATCTCAGAAGTTTCAGTACTACTAATTAAGGCAAATTTATGCTCATAAACATGCAGTTGTAATTCTTCTTGTTTATTGCCTAGACACTTGGCACAGGCATATTGGCAATTAAAATTTTATTTCCTTCAAGCATCTCAGTGACTTGATTAATTTTGTTCTTCACACCTTGATCTTATTCTAAGCAAACTCTCTTTTGTTCACCCTTTGCTGTTAGCTTAGCATCTTCCTGAGCAATTTATTTAACTTAACTTATAGCTGGTCAGTGAGGTTTTCTCACCAATAAAGAGACACCAACACACAAAACCAAGACTTCCTACTTGATGGGAGAGCATAATTTCATATCAGAAAATTATAATATTAAAACTCCAATTATACTAAAATCTTTACAAGAAAAACTACTTAAACATTTAAGGAAAGCTATAAACTCCCATTTCCTGTGTATAAGTTATTAGACATCCTCATAATTCCTGGAGCTCATAAATACCACTACAATAGAAAAGAAACAGAAGAAGGTCATGTATGCTTGTATACATGAATCTGCATGTATTGTATATGAATTATTTGAATTATATACAGAATCTGCATGTATGCAGATTAGTAGTGCTTCCCACTACTAATTCTGAACTGTTACAAAATCCTGAACTTTTTCAATACAATCAATTTCATTAGCCTTAATCTTTTATAAATAATAATAATAATAATAATAATAAACCAGTTTAATCACACAGCCTTGAAGCAAATGAAAGCTCTTCAATGAAAGATGGTACTATTTCAATGGGTAGTTGAAAGGGAAGCTGTAGTTTCCTCAAAATAAACTAGCTGCCAGTGTCAAATTTCTACAAAGGAGGTCTTTTAGTTGAACACATGAAGAACAGACTTGTTTGTGTAAGAAACAGATTCATTCACTGCAGAACAGAAACGCAGCCCAGCTCGTGCTCCCAAGTTTTCTTGCACTTTTGGAAGTATATTACAAATTAGAAAATGTCTATTTTGTGCAGCATTCTAGTAATGTTCTTGTTTGCACAGCAGCTTTTTTGTGTTAACAGAATGAATTAGCTTTCTAGTCATGAGGACGGCCCATTACTGTTCATGGATGTATGATGCCTTCTGATGAGTCCCAGTGCTAGAACCTCCTTGTCTTCACAACAGGCGAACTTGATTCCATCACAGGTCCACCACTTCCATCACTTTCTTTTCAAACTAGTATAACTTTGAACAGAAAATAAAAGTCAATGATCTGTTAATATATTCATGGAGCTATGAATCAGGTAAAAAAAAAAAAATACTTGTATAAGCTGACCTTAGTTGCTACTGTAAAACAGTCTAATTATTGTGTTCTTAGAATGATTGTAATTAATATAATCTCCAAAGCACTAAGATATTAATATAGCAAGTTACAGGTTGTCTGCAACATTTGCTGTATGTGTTGGTGGTTTAATGTGCAGTCTGTGCCATAATTCACTCTTAATCTTTCAATACTGAATTTTTAAAGTGCCTGTTCTTAATAAAATGCTGCTGTAAAACCATAGGTTTGAACTTAGCTCATGTTGGCAATGGGCAATTAAAAAGCAGCAGTAGCCTAATGCAAAAAATAATTAATTAATTAATACTACCTCTAATGATATTACTTATAGACTACTGCAAGGTACTGTTAACCAAGCCTAGGTTTTAACTGATTAGATAAATAAAGCTGACACATAGAGTCTATTGTTTAATACAGATCTACCAAATCTTAGCTGTTGCTCAATGTAATCTAAAGAAATAGAAAATGAAATGTACTTGTTTCTTATTAGGTATTATCAAAACTCTGCAGCATGAAAGTCTTATAAAATGGTGGGACTAATTTAAAATAAGCTTTATTATGTCTGAAAAGCATGAGGTGTGGGCCACTTGCTTAAATATCTTGCTCTATTAACATTTAAGTATCTAACACAGGACAAACACAGTTTGATAAAAGAGATTAACAGAAGATACTGTTTTTGCTTTGAAAAAGGAGTTGAGCTGCAAATGACTCTTATTCATTGAGTTACATCCAGTCTACTTAAAGGATTTGAAGTTATGAAGAATTTTAACAATAGTTTATAATCCTGCAAATATATGACTTTAAAAGCATAATGAGTACAATGTTACTCACTTTCAAAAAAAAGTACCCTTGGCAATGAAAGTCTCAAAGCAAACTAGAAAGTAGATTTAGAGTGGTGAGAATAATGTGACACCGTATTTTTATTTTGTTTTGTTTGTTTTTGTTGTGTTTTTTGTTTTTAATATATTATTATTATTATTATTATTATTATTATTATTATTATTATTATTATTATTATTATTATTATTATTATTATTATTATTGGGGAAGGGGGTACAGCTGTCTTTATTTTTTCATCTTTTAAGATAACATTTTTATACTTCCCTGTCTAGACTAGTTAATTCATACTTGAGACTAATAAGCATAAAAATTATGTGTCTTACTACCTAGCCTATTGACTGATACAGTCAGATCTATTATGGTAACAGATTACTATTATGAATAAAAAAAAATCTTGGAATCCAGTTGCAGTTTTACATACACTACTTATATAACCATAAGGATCTAAACAGGTTCAGTGTTTAATTTGGCCTACTTTTAAGGAAACAAGATTGCTTTTCCAATAATTCTAACCATGCCATTTCTTATATTACAGAAAAAAATGGAAAGAAAAAAAAAATAGAGTGGTCATTCTTGTAATTTTTTTTTTCATGTAGCTATTATATTATATTATATTATATTATATTATATTATATTATATTATATTATATTATATTATATTATATTATATTATAATCTTTTTTGACTCAAATATAAGGTCTTTTTGCTGTTGGTTGGTTTTGAAATTTAATATGTGCCTTGTAGCATTCTGGCATTTCTCATCTGAATGATTATATATTGTACTCTTGAATTGACTCGTAAGAAGGATGAAGAGCTTCCAAATTTACATTTTGTTATGACTCACACAGTTTATTATAGTCAGCTTATTTCTTTCATTCCTCTAGAAGTATATTACAGCTATAATTTTCTCTAAAGAGAAAATTCTTTGCTTCCCAAAGGTCAATCACATTCAGAATTTTCTTCACCTGTTGGAAAATTATTCTTTCCTAGAACTTACACCATCACATTAAAACATTAATCATATTAATGCTTGTCTGTCATGCATGTATGGTTTAAATCTTTATTTGTCCTTTTCTTAAATGATAAAAGAAAATTATTTGTTTTCAGAAACATTTATTTCTGGGTAAATGTAGACATGTTGTATCCACTCTGGTAGTGTTTTAGTGTTTTTATTATTATTATTATTTTTATTTTTTTTATATGATTCACGTGGACATTTAGAAAAATACATGTATACCATTTTAAACACCTTAGAGTTTATGTCTTCTTTTCCATCAGTGCTATCAGTAAACTCTGCTTCTAATGAAACACTTTAAATCTAGAAGTAAGACTAGTCTTTTGTTTTTTATCCATGCCATGATTTTTCACAGAATATGTTCTACACCCGTCTTGAGAGAAAAAAGATTGTTGTTGTTGTTGTTAGATTGAGATGTAGCAGTACTTGTACATGTATATCATAATTTAATTCTCACAGCTATTTTTTTACTTAGAATCATCTATCAAATCCCTTTTGAAAACAAATTTAGATAAATTTAAAATATTTGTTTAAAAACATATTTCTAAAAAATTAGTACCTGATATTAAAAGAAGAGTAACATAAATGAAATGGAATTGCTACTTTAAATATTAGACTGCACAGTGTTAGAGTGCTATCCATAAAGGAATACATTGTTCACTGTGACTGACAATGCAATATGCAATATGCAATATACAATATATATATATATATATATATATAACCATTATAAATCTGTTTGTCAATACCTTTGCACAAATACAAAGCCTTCATCATTGCCTGAGGATGAAAAATGGAAGAAATGTTATTAACTGACTACTAGGTTGAGGCCCAAAGGATGGTTGGCCTCTGGAAGTGTAGCTGATGGGGAGTTAAAAGCAACAGGTTAATCAGGACTATAGGAAAAAAAAAAAAATCCTCTGAAGGAAGAGAGAGTAATAAAGCAAAACATTATTCAACTTAGTTTAACTTCACTTCTCCTACCTTCTCTTAGCTCCTCTTTTCTGTGTTTAAAATAGCTCAAATCTACTGCCCCAGCCTTTCAGATGGAAAATATCATTAGTAGTAGAATGGCTTAAACACTTCAGGGAGAGTCTTCATAAGATTTGGACACTGAAAAATGGTCAAAGTTGAAAAGGAATGCTCAGCACAAAGAGAACTGTGAATCAAAAGCAGAAATGCTGATGGAGTTGAGCAAAGGACCGTCCTTATCCTAACAAATCCTAACAATAAGTTATACTGTTTGCACCTCTGTGAGACCATATTTAAGAAAGGAAAAACAAACAAACAAACAAAGAAACAAACAAAATATAATGCTGTGCAACAGCAGCTGGGAGAGAGAGGAGTGAGAACCAGTCCTGCAGAAACCAAGGTCAGTGAAGAAACAGGGGGAGAAGGTGCTTCAGACACAGTTCCCGTGTAGTACAGAGAGGCACATGGTGCAGCCCACTGTCCCCCTGCAGCCCATGGTGTAACACAGTGGAGCAGATTTCCATGTTGCAGCCTGTAGAGGAGCCCCTTCTGGAGCAGGTGGATGTGGCCTGAAGGAGTCTACAGCCTATGAAGAACTCCCACCAGAGCAGATTCCAGGCCAGAGTTGAAACCCGTGGAGAGGGGAACATGTAGGAGATGGTTATCTGGCAGGAGCTGCTGCCTGTAGGGGGACTCAGGTTGGACCAGTTTGCTCCTGATGGATGGATGGACGCCATGGTACGGAACAGTACTGGGAGCAGTTCTTAAAAAGCTGCTGCCTGTTAAAAGACCACACAGAATCAGTTCAGGAAGGCCAGCATACCATGGGAAGAACCGCACATTGGAACATGGTAAGAAAGTGACCATGAAGGAGAAGTGGTGATGAAGCGCTGTATGCAACACTCAATGTAACACTCAATTCCCTATTCTCTTGTTCACTTCCACTGCTTGGGAGGAGGAGGTGGAAGAGGGTGGATGGGGGAAAGGTGTTTTTGGTTTCTTTCCTTTGTTTCTCACTTATCTAGCTTGTTAGTAATTTACAATAAATTTTACTAATCTCCCTACTCTGAGTTTCTTTTGCCAGTCACAATAATTTTTGACTGATCTCTTTGCCCTTGATTCCTTTTCATCATATTTTCTACTCCTTTTCCTTTGCGGAGTGGAGTGAGAGAGCACTTGTGGTGGAGCTCAGCTGCCCACCTGAGTAAAACACCACAACAGGAAAAGAAAAACTGAGGAACCATTATAAGGAACATGAAGCAGAAGCCAAAAATCACAGATTACTAATTTTCTTAGCAAATATTTGGTAGTCCTTTTAAAAAATCGAATTTTGCAAAAATATTTTCTAGATCTATAATTTAAAATGTTGCTATATTTTTAAGTTAAGGCATGAGAATCTACACATGGGTGATATCACAGTTAATCATTTCATGAGAAGGAAGAAAAGCTCTTGAACCAAAGGGGGAAAAAAAAAATCCTCTGTAACACTAACATGTGAACACTTCTGTGTTTGGATATCTACAGGCATGTGAGTGGAATTATAAAAAGCCTAGTAAAGAAAGGTTGTATCATCCTACTTCGATCTCCACTGGTACACTGACAACTAGCAGTATGTGAAAAGTAATATTTGAAGCACATGAATCAGCATCCTTAAACAGGAAATCAGTATTCAAACACACAAAAGAAGTTAAGATATTATCCAGATGCATTGATATCCTCAAGCATAAAACTTGTGCTGTAAAACATGCAGTTGGTTTAAATATTCCTGTCACATTTCTTGGTGGTTTTGGCTGATTGATGAACTTCATTGCTTGCAACTGGTGACTGGATTTATTTTTTGGGAGAAGGAAATATACACAAAGTGTCTCCAACCAGAGATGCTTTGTACCTGAGAAATGAAACAGAACCACAGAACTGTGCAGAAGAGACCTTCCTTGACTTTTCTAAAATGAAATTAACAACGTTGACATTTCAATTATCATCACTGGAGATCTGCATGAAATCTTTTTGCTGAAACAAATAGAAAATTTCACACATTTCATGACTGCTTTTCATAACTGTATTCCATGCCTCCCTACAAGTTTAAGCAGATAACTCACTAGCAATAGGCTGAGTTTTCCTTTGCAATCAAAACTCAGAGACATTTTTTAAATGGAAGGTCAAAACCTGAATAACAGGACAGAAGTTGATTTTTCTAGTGGACATTGAATAGCATCAAAAACCCATAAACACATAATTATATCATTTGCACTCTTTTCCATAGTGTCAGAAGAATCAAATTGGAAGTGGCTCAGCTTGGGAAGTGAATTATTATTTCTTGCCTGGATTGATTGTATTATAATATCATATGAAATATCAATTCCAGCTGAAGTCACAGCTTTGCAAAATTCCCTATCAAATAAATAAATAAATAAATGTTGACATTATTTCCTCAGGAACAGTAACATTCAGTGTCTCCAAAACAAAATACTCTTACAGAAATACTAGAAACTTAAGTCCCCAAGTAAAGTGATTTCTGTGTCTTTCATTTCCACAAACCACAGAGTAATTTGAGCTTGTGGGAGATGAGCTTTGCAAATGACAACTATAAAGCTGAAAGCCACCTTGGTTCATTTGGTGGATCCATCATACTTTTCACAGAATCACAGAATCACAGAACTGTAGGGGTTGGAAGGGACCTTGAAAGATCATCAGGTCCAACCACCCTGCCAAAGCAGGTTCCTCAGAGAAGGAAGCCCACTTTTGTGGGCTGTTTGCCATGCTTAGAAAAACTATTAGTTACAAGCAGGGTTCCAGAGGCAAAATCAGTTTGAATATCTCAAAAGATATTTGAAAATAATTCTTTAACTGGTAGTCTATCTGTCATAAAATGCTCTGACATAACTTTGCAGAATCTTTTTAATACTAACCAGGGCTAATTTTCCGGCATCGAGCCTACTTCAGGGAGCCGCCAGGACCCGGCAGCCCTCATGAGGGAGGCTGATGAGGCGAAGGTGGAGCCAGCAGCGTCAGCGGCGGGCTATTTAAACCGGGCGCCACCGCCATTTCACTGCCATTTGCTGAGGCAATCAGCTCCGGGGCAGACACATTCTGCAGCGGAGAGGGGGATTGGGCCAGGCAGGGCTAATTTTCCGGCATCGAGCCTACTTCAGGGAGCCGCCAGGAGCCAGCAGCCCTCGTGAGGGAGGCTGACAAGGCGAAGGCGGAGCCAGCAGCGCCCCCTCCCCGGCCGTTCAAAAGCAGCCCCTAGGGAGCGCGAGCGACCAGGAGCGCGGCGAACAGGGCGTGGCGCGTCAGAGGGGAGTGGCGCGGCAGTTCGCGCAGGCAGGGAAAGCAGGAAGGGCGGAGAGCAACCGCCTGCCCACACGAACACCTCTTAACGACAGTCGTTAGCTAGGCGATAATGGTCTCCACCAGGCACGGTGGGCTCTCCAGGAGGTCGGTACACACCCAGACCGACTACCCGTTAAAAAATGCAGCGGTTCAGGTCACCAGATGCAGGGAGTGTCAGAGCCTGCTGCTGCCATCGGCGGGAGGCAGAGAAACTGCGTGCGTGAGGTGCGAGCAGGTGGATGACCTGATCCACATGGTGGTGGAGCTCAAGGAGGAGGTGGAGAGGTTGAGGGCCATCAGGGAGTGTGAGCGGGAGATAGACTTGTGGAGTAACTCCCTGCAGGGCCTCAAGGAGAGGTATCGAGGTGAGACACCCCAAATGGGGGTGGACCCCCTGCCCTGTCGCCATCAGGCAGAGGGAGGGGATCTGGGAGTTGAGGAGGAATGGAAACAGGTCCCTGCTCGACATGGCAGGCGATACCCTCCCCTTCCGGCCCCACCTTCCCAGGTGCCCTTACGAAACAGGTTTGAGGCCCTGGAGCTTGAAAGACTAGCAACTGAGGAAGAGGTAGAAAGTGTTCCCAGGAGGATGCCTAGGGCGAGGAGGTCGACTCCACGCCTCAGGACTGCCTCCATCAAGAAAGAAAGAAAGAAGGGTGATTGTTGTGGGAGACTCTATCCTTAGGGGAACAGAGGGCCCTATTTGTCGGCCTGACCCTACCCGTAGAGAAGTCTGCTGCCTCCCTGGGGCCAGGGTCAGGGACGTTGCCAGGAAGCTTCCCAACCTGGTACGCCCCTCTGATTATTATCCTCTTCTGATAGTCCAGGCGGGCAGTGATGACATTGAAGACAGAAGCCTGAAGGCAATCAAAAGAGACTTTAGGGGGCTGGGACGGTTAGTGGACGGAGCAGGAGTGCAGGTAGTGTTTTTGTCCATCCCTACATTGACAGGGAGAGGTATGGAGAGGACAAGGAAAGCCCACCTGTTAAACACGTGGCTCCGGGGCTGGTGCCAACGCAGAAATCTTGGGTTTTTCGACCATGGGGCAGTTTACTCAGCACCTGGTCTGATGGCCGTAGACGGGTCCCTATCCTTTAGGGGAAAAAGGATCCTTGGCCAGGAGCTGGCGGGGCTCATTGATAGGGCTTTAAACTAGGTAAGAAGGGGGATGGGGCTGAAGCAAGAATTGTTGGAGCTGTGCCAGGGGGAACAATGGCAAGGCCGGGGAATAAGGTAATGGCCCAGCTGAAGTGCATCTACACCAATGCACGCAGCATGGGTAACAAACAGGAGGAGCTGGAAGCCATCGTGCAGCGGGCAGGCTACGACTTGGTTGCCATCACGGAAACGTGGTGGGACCAGTCTCATGACTGGAGTGCTGCGATGCCTGGCTATAGGCTCTTCAGAAGGGACAGGCAGCACAGAAGGGGTGGCGGTGTGGCTCTCTATATTAGAGAGTCTTTCGATGTTGTGGAACTCGAGGCTAGGAATGACAAGATCGAGTCCCTTTGGGTTAGGATCGGCAGGGACCACAAGGCTAGTGTCCTGGTCGGGGTCTGCTATAGACCGCCGAATCAGGATGAGGAGACGAATGAGGAGTTCTACAGGCAGCTGACAGAAGTTGCGAAATCTTTAGTGCTTGTACTTGAGGTGGACTTCAACTTCCCTGACATATCCTGGAAGCACAACACAGCCCAGAGAAAGCAGTCTAGGAGGTTTCTGGAGAAAGTGGAAGATAGCTTCCTGACGCAGCTGATTAGTGAACCTACCAGGGGTGGTGCCCTGCTAGACCTTCTCTTCACAAACAGAGAAGGACTGGTGGAGGACGTGATTGTCGGGAGCTGTCTTGGGCAGAGTGACCACGAAATTGTGGAGTTCACTATTCTTGGCGAGGCCAGGAAGGGAACCAGTAAAACCACTGTATTGGACTTTCGGAGGGCTGACTTTGGGCTGCTCAGGACACTAGTTGGTGGAATCCCTTGGGAGGCGGTTCTGAAGGGCAGAGGGGTCCAGGAGGGCTGGGCGCTCTTCAAGAGGCAAATCCTAATGGCGCAGGAGCGGTCTGTTCCCATGTGCCCAAAGATGAGCCAGCGGGGAAGAAGACCAGCCTGGCTCAACAGAGAACTGTGGCTTGAGCTTAGGAGAAAAAAGAGGGTTTATAATCTTTGGAAAAGTGGACAGGCCACTAGGGAGGACTATAAGGATGTAGCGAGGCTGTGCAGGGACAAAATTAGGAAGGCCAAAGCTCATCTGGAGCTCAATCTGGCTACTGCTGTTAAAGATAACAAAAAACGCTTTTATAAATACATCAACACAAAAAGGAGGACTAAGGAGAATCTCCATCCTTTACTGGATGCGGGGGGAAACTTAGTTACAAGAGATGAGGAAAAGGCGGAGGTGCTCAATGCCTTCTTTGCCTCAGTCTTTAGCGGCAATACCGGTTGTTCTCTGGATACCCAGTACCCTGAGCTGGTGGAAGGGGATGGGGAGCAGGATGTGGCCCTCACCATCCACGAAGAACTGGTTGGTGACCTGCTACGGCGCTTGGATGTGCACAAGTCGATGGGGCCGGATGGGATCCGCACAAGGGTACTGAGAGAACTGGCAGAGGTGCTGGCCAAACCACTATCCATCATTTATCAGCAGTCCTGGCTATCGGGTGAGGTCCCAGCTGACTGGCGGCTAGCGAATGTGACGTCCATCTACAAGAAGGGCTGGAAGGCTGACCCGGGGAACTACAGGCTTGTCAGTTTGACCTCAGTACCAGGGAAGCTCATGGAGCAGATCCTCTTGGGAGTCATCATGCGGCACTTGAAGGGCAAGCAGGCGATCAGGCCCAGTCAGCATGGGTTTATGGAAGGCAGATCCTGCTTGACAAACCTGATCTCCTTCTATGACAAAGTGACACGCTGGGTGGACGAGGGAAAGGCTGTGGATGTGGTCTACCTTGACTTCAGCAAGGCTTTTGACACCGTCTCCCACAGCATTCTCCTCAAGAAACTGGCTGCTCTTGGCTTGGACTGGCGCACGCTTCGTTGGGTTAGAAACTGGCTGGATAGCCGGGCCCAAAGAGTTGTGGTAAATGAAGTCAAGTCCAGTTGGAGGCCAGTCACTAGTGGCATCCCCCAGGGCTTGGTGCTGGGGCCGGTCCTCTTCAACATCTTCATCGATGATCTGGACGAGGGCATTGAGTGCACCCTCAGTAAGTTTGCAGATGACACCAAGTTAGGTGCGTGTGTCGATCTGCTCGAGGGTAGGAAGGCTCTGCAGGAGGATCTGGATAGGCTGCACCGATGGGCTGAGGTCAACTGTATGAAGTTCAACAAGGCCAAGTGCCGGGTCCTGCACCTAGGACGCAATAACCCCAAGCAGAACTACAGGCTGGGAGAGGAATGGTTGGAGAGCTGCCAGGCAGAGAAGGACCTGGGAGTGATGGTGGACAGTCGGCTGAATATGAGCCAGCAGTGTGCTCAGGTGGCCAAGAAGGCCAACGGCATCCTGGCTTGTATCAGAAACAGCGTGACCAGCAGGGCTGGGGAGGTGATCGTCCCCCTGTACTCGGCTCTGGTGAGGCCACGCCTTGAGTACTGTGTTCAGTTTTGGGCCCCTCGCTACAAGAAGGGCATCGAGGTGCTCGAGTGAGTCCAAAGAAGGGCAACGAAGCTGGTGAGGGGCCTGGAGAACAAGTCCTACGAGGAGCGGCTGAGGGAGCTGGGCTTGTTCAGCCTGGAGAAGAGGAGGCTCACAGGCGACCTTATCGCTCTCTACAGATACCTTAAAGGAGGCTGTAGAGAGGTGGGGGTTGGTCTGTTCTCCCACGTGCCTGGTGACAGGACGAGGGGGAACCGGCTAAAGTTGTGCCAGGGGAGTTTTAGGTTAGATGTTAGGAAGAGCTTCTTTACTGAAAGGGTTGTGAGGCATTGGAACAGGCTGCCCAGGGAGGTGGTGGAGTCACCATCCCTGGAAGTCTTCAAAAGACGTTTAGATGTAGAGCTTAGGGATATGGTTTAGTGGGGACTGTTCGTGTTAGGTTAGAAGTTGGACTCGATGATCTTGAGGTCTCTCCCAACCTAGAAATTCTGTGATTCTGTGATTCTGTGATCTGTTATCATAGACAGACATTTGGAGATACCAGTTGATATAAAGGGCTTGGTTTAGGTCAGCCACAGCTCAAGACAATGTGCAAACATTTTAGGAGACCTAGTCTTAGAATGGGCAGTTGAAGGGGTAGATATAATTTTCTAGCCTCCAGCCCCAGTGGTTTATCCCGGCCTGACCACACCACAAATTCCCCGATTCCCTGTCTTTAAAGATATAACAATTCCATTACCTGTACAGTGCATTTTTATAATATACACAAGAGAGATTATGTGTTTTTCAGTAGATTGGTTCACTTAGATTTATGGACAGTAGCAATGTTTAATTTTCAGATGCATGAACTATTTGTATTGGCTCATTAATATTTTTATAAATATGTTGGTCAATATTTTCATATATGATAAAATTGTAGGTATAATGCTATTGAAATTCTATACAGGGAGCAGAAGAGAGACGAGTAGAGCAAAACAGAGCAGAATAAAGCAGAATAAAGCAGAATAAAGCAGAACAAAGTAGAATAGAATAGAATAGAATAGAATAGAATAGAATAGAATAGAATAGAATAGAATAGAATAGAATAGAATAGAATAGAATAGAATAGAATAGAATAGAATAGAATAGAATAGTTCAGTTGGAAGAGACCTGCAATGCTAATAAAAAAGTGATGGTGGCTTCATTTAGAGTGCAACCCAAGAATACACAAAATTATTCCTGCTGGGAATTGCCAAATACAGTATCCTAACAGAGATGAGTGAGCTGCAGCCATCTGCCACCAAGTTCAGCCATTAATATTGTTGAGTGTGTATTCCCAGTTGTCACACGTATACATGTCTAATACATATATGCATATGCATGTAGCCAGTTGCACATATAAATACACAAAAAACAACAATAATTAAAAAAAAAAAAACAGACAAACACAGATAATGTCAACAGCCTCATCGTATTCCTGATTTCCTGTTCAGAATGAAAGTCATTAGTGTATATATATGTTCGATTTGGATCACTTCAGTAACTGACCAATATAGTCTACCCAATAGCTGTTACTGGATCCCCAATCCACCCTGAGGTTTGTGACCCGATTCCAGCTGCCCTTGTGTCTCATGCACATGGAGATGAACCTCATTACACAACCTAGTGACTGCTTTCTCCATGAGCTTAACAATACAGAAAGTTTGAACTGTGACAAATCATATATAACAGTGATAAACCATATATAACACCGCTGCAATGTTTCCATAAGCATAATTTCTTTATGGAATTGAATGAACAACCAGAAAGGGTCAAGTAAATTTATGGCATGTCAACATAGAAATAACACTCATATTTTTAATTCAAATAAAATTTTAACAGTACCTAACTGGAATTGTTGACCTTTATTAGACATTAAAAAGAGTAGGAGAAAGCTATGTTCTGTTCCAGAAATGCTGAAGTCCCCATTACGTACTGTTACCAAGAGTACTGAAAAAGTTATCTAAACAAAACAATTTATAGTATGTGTATTCATTAAAACTGAAAATCAAATTATGATCAAGGACCGTCACATATCTTTTCTTTCAGTGTCAAATATGAGGTGCTATATTTTGTCTATCTCTTCCCAGCACTCATCATTAGTCACTTTCTGATTACCAGAAATGCTGACACCCTCAGCATTTAGTGCTTCCTGGTATACATGTGAATTTAAATAAATATTCCCGTTCAGTATGTTTTAATCAATTACATGTTCCATATTAATATTTTAACCTTATGAATTTATAACAATTCAATATTTTCTTCTTATATTTTAAAAAACTTTAAAACTTGTTTTACCAAATTCTATGGTTCTGCATTTATTTTCTTGTTATAGTCACTCTGAAATCAAAAGAATAACTCCCTGGTCACAGGAACAGAAGATTGTCTAGGTGGACTTAAGTCATCTTTGAATTGTTTCATAGTTTAGTACTGCAATTATTCCATTCTGCCAACATTTGTCCAGCGATTAGTTGCCACTAGTAGCTGGAAACCTGGGGGCCCTGTACTGCATTCTCAGGACTTGGAATAGCCTGACTTGCTATGTATGGTATTCAGTATGAAATTTATAAACTGTAATATGATACGTAATGTCATTTAGCTATTCAAAACCTAAAGCTAAAATACCAGCATTTTTATCATTATGTTTTTGAAGCAAATTTGACTTAAATAGTTTTTTGTTGCTGTGTTGTTGTTGCTGCTGTAGTTAAAGCATTGATAGATTGTTAGAAATGTTTCCATCAAAGAAATTATTCATAGTCAGAAGGTAGAATAGTTAATGAAATATATTGTTAAGTCCAAGAGCTACAGAAAAGATGATTTTTTATGCCTCAGAAAGAATGGATTAGAAGAAAAATAATTAAAATAATAACAAAAAGTATCTGCAAAGCCAAAGGTTTCTTCATTCAAAAATATTAAAAATACTTTTAAAAGTATTTATATTTTAAAATTTTGCAGAGCTATTTTTTGACAAGCTCTAATAAAAATCTTTAATTCATTTCATGTATGTGATTTTGATATGAATTGAAATTGACTGTTTTCTTATTACCTCCCTTCAGCACCTAAAATGGACTGAAGTAAATTCTGTCTTTATTCTCAAACTATTTTATGACTAAGACAAATTCTGGAGGAACAATTCTAGCAGGTTTTCATGCAAATGTATTTTATAGACTTCAGAAAAGACTTCTCTCTTTTCCTTTTTACTTCATATCCTAGATTTTGGAAATCAACCCATTATCATATAAGATATGATTTCCCAAGATTTCCCAAAGATCTTGAACTGTACTGAGCATCACAGACAGCATCATATCAACTAGGTTGTTCTAAAAGGTCATCAGAAGAATAATGAAAATACTTTGAGAGCATCATTTTATGGTTATCTTCTATTTATTTTTGAGCACCTTGCTACCAAAGTGAATGGACTGGGGTTTCTCTACTCATTATAGTACTTTCTGCCACTTTTATTTCTCTTTATTTCATATGTTCATATGTTGCTTTAAGTTTCCTCTATGCTTTGGAATAATTTCCATTTGAATCATTTACTCCATCTGCTTCTTTCCTCTATCACATTATCTCCCGATAAAAATTGAACCTTTAGTCTGCTGCTTTTCAACTGAAAACAACAGCTTCAATTGATTTTTTAATGTGTTTTATACAAACTGATACAAATGGAGTAGTTAAGTAAAAAATATAGAGCTCTACTTTAAGTACATTGTAGATATTTTAAGAGCTTTCAGACACTCAATTGCTGTGTAGTTAACTCTGAATTGTGGTCAAAAAAAAAAAAAAATAGTAATGTGAACAAACAGCATCTGCTTCGATGGAAGCTATTTCTATTCATTAAGAAAGGCTACGATACTTTCTTCTTCACTGCCAGGGTACTCCTAACAGTGCTGTTAACAAATTGTACACTCCTCTCCATTTATTTTCATGTACTTAATTGACCATTTTAAGAAAGAAATGGCCCTTTATGATAACAACAAGATAAAAGCCAGTAATTGACTGAAATGCATGGGTCCAGCTAGCTAAAACTACTTTCAACTAATGGAAACCTGAATGGAAGGATGGAAGGTATGAAAACCTCTGCCAATAGCAAAAAAAAAAAGTCCCCTTTTATTTATTTATTTATTTATTTATTTGTTTATTTATTTATTTATTTATTTTTAAGGAGGAATGAAAGCAAAATGTCCTGGATATGGACTCTACAACTTTAAGCAGGAAGATATAGAAAAAGAAACTGCAATGCTTTAAAATAATGGTACAGGGTGCCATGTTGTTTCATACTATGATGGATATACTGTGGAAAATTGATATTATTTAAAAAGCTTTCTCTGGTATTATTATGCTGTCAGCACAAGGTTATTTGATGTGCATACATCCAGGGAACTTCATTCATTTTCTCGAGTCAGTACCTACAAGTGTAATGGTATTCAAAAAACATTCTGATGTTTTTAATACAACAGGGAAGCCAAGCTCCTGAGAACAATTAAGTATTTTGAGCAATTAAAGAGAATTATTTGAAAACCATTCTGAAAGCATAATTAAAAATAAATAATTAATATTTCATGGCTAAGATGAAGGAATTACCTGTTGTGCACGTGTCTCCCTTCCCCCTACCTCTTCTACCCTTCTTTATGCAGTCCTAAAAAAAACAAATACCATCATGCTATGATTGTAAAAATCATTGGCAAAATTTTACAATCATGCCATGCCAAGAAGAGAATGCCAAGAAGAGAATGGATCAGATCCTAATCAACATAAAGCATGAATGGACTACCTTATATCAGTCTCTTATGTGTATTACCAGTACTTCTTCAAAGTTCTTTATATTCTGTCCATTAAGAGACACTACAATTCATCTCTGAAGCTGCAAACATTGCAATAACAACACATAAATTTAGGAATGTTCAGAAAAAGAAACAAAAGACCAAAAACAGATCTTTCATGATGCAAGTCTTTTTCGTATAACAATGAAACAAAATCCAGAATTTTAAATTTTACTTGCACCTAATGCTTCATTGTATTTATAAACCACACTGTAACATTTAGGAATTTTCAAAAAATAAAAAATTGAAAAATTAAAAAAGCTTATAAGAGACTTTATTTTTCATCAATTTATAGTGAGCTAAAATTATATATATTCTGACCAAATTAAACATGAAAGACACTTACTTTTTCTTTGTTCTACATGGGTGGCAGCTACGTTTTTTTGCACAATCTTTTTGATTCTGGACATTATATTTTGGTTTTCAATTTTTTGCCATCTTTAAAAAATGAAGATGGGAATGCAACTTTTAATCATGTAATTCATACGGTGCTCAATGATTAATGCAAACTAAATATTCTGAAATTTGCTATTTTAAAATGATTATGTTATAAATTAATTCCATGTAATATCTATATCAAACGCTACATTTTACAGACATTTATATTAATTAGTCCCATATTTCTCTGACCATCTTGACTTTCTGTTCTTCCATCTACTCTGTGAATCAAATATGTGAGTGAGAGGACAGAAAGGGTTTATTTTTACTTACTTTACTTTTTACTTAATCTGATGTCATGCAAATCAATGTTTAATTCTCACTGATTCCCTTCACATATATCTTCACATATATAAATATATAAGCAAAAAAAAAAAAAAAAAAAAAAAAAGATAAAAAAAAAGATAAAAGCAAAATTGCAGTACATATAAACTTGGCCATATAAGTACATATAAGCTCGGCCTGAACTCAAAAACTCAAGAATATCCAAATAAACCTTGTCTGTTATGTAATCACTGTTGTGATATAGTGATTGTTGTGATGTAGTGGTAAAACAGAGGTCTAGAAATGAAGCCAGTTACATTTAAGATTTCATATGGAAAACAAACAAACATACAGAAACTGTACAAGACTAGTATACTCTTAAAATGCTATTAGGCTAAAAGTAATGGGCTTGTACCTCTGGTATATTGCAATCTCAGATCAGACTAAAGGTCTCAATTTGTAAAAGAAATATTATTCTAACTGCATGTGGACATTGGTTTCATAAGGCTTCTGGGCAATGTCTTGAAAATGAAAATGTCTTGATTTCTCATGTTTTTTTTTTTGTTTTTGTTTTTGTTTTTGTTTTTTGTTTTTTTTTTTTTTTTTTTTTTTTTTAGTAGCTATCACAGATCTTTTCTACTAGCATTGCTTTTCTCATAAAACTATTTTGATCATTTTATTTCAAAATAAAGTGATAGGCACATATCTACTTTTACACGTGCTCACTGAGGAAATACTGGACTATGCTCAGTCCACTTTTCAGCTCTCTTGAGAATAATTACACCATTACATAAGCACCATGGATGGATCTCTGCTCCCTCTAGCAGCTATAAAGAGTGCGAGCAAATTAAACCAGAGACAACACAAATACAATGTTCTAAAATGCTTAGTTCACAGTGAAGAGGGGTGCTACAGTGTTTCCTGTAATCTATAATATTGTGTTGTATTTTTCATTGCCAAAATGACCTCAAGAAGTTTTGTTGTTTGTTTGTTTGCTTGTTTCAGCAGTTATCTTCCAGCAGAAGGATTCTACTTTTTTATTATTTATTTATTTATTTATTTATTTTAATAAACAGTTCTCCAGGGAGAATAAGTATACTGGTAATAAATAAAAATATAATTATATCATTAGCTAGGTTATAGAATCAATATGTGTATGCTACCATTCACAAGTATGACAAAAAACTCATACGTGAAAAACTATTATAAACAAAACCATCTATGTGGCTCCTGACAATATTTGCATTTTCCAGTAAAAGTATAGAAACACCTGTGACAGCATTACCAGAAATTTTTAAACTGCTGCTGTGGTTTAAGTCAGAAAGCAGATATGTCTCACATAGCTGTTTGCTCACTCCTCCACTGCCCACAGTGGGATGGGGGAAAGAATGGAAGAAAAGAAAAAGGTAGAACATGTGGGTTGAAATCAAGTGTAAGTAAGGATAGAAAATAAAGAGAAAGTAATAATAATTAAGGAAAAATGATGATGATGATGATGATAATTATACACAAAACAAGTGATAAATAATGCTGACCACAAGACCAACCAATGCCCCCCGTCCCTAAGCAGCCCCACAATCCACCCCCGTCAGCCAACCTTCCTAGTTTTTATTTACTTCATGATGTCCTAAGTTACGGAATATCCCTTTGACCAATTTAGATCAACTGTCCTGGCTGTGTCCCCTTTCAGCTTCTCATGCACCCCAAGCTTCCTTGATGGCAGGGCAGTACAAGAAGCAGAAAAGTCCTTTACCCAGTGTAAACACTGCTCTACAACGACTAAAACATCATTGTGTTATCAGCATTATTTCTCCTAAATCCAAAATAAGGAACTTATCAGCCCCTCTGAAGAAAGTTACCTCTGTCCCAGCCAAAACCAGTACAACTTCCTTCACTGCTGCTTTATGCTTTTAATAAGATCTTCTGACTCTCTTATGCCCACAAATCCATTTTTTTAATTCACAGAGGGGACCATTAGTTACATTTTATTTTATTTTATTTTATTTTATTTTATTTTATTTTATTTTATTTTATTTTATTTTATTTTATTTTATTTTATTTTATTTTATTTTATTATTTTATTTTATTTTATTTTATTTTATTTTTATATATATATATATATTATTTTATGTTTTATTCTTCCTCTTTAATAAACGGAGCTGAAACAAACAATGCTGTGGATTGCAAAATTTACATGAAATCCCAGTTCCTAGCCAGTAAATGTTATGTACAAGTGTGACCATAATGCTTGTAGAATCATTTCAATTTGACATGAATCAGTGGATTTCTGTGTAAAGGATGTAATTGCAGCTGCTTCAGCTGGAAGTACATATCTTGAAGTGTAAGGTAATGTCATCATAAATAGTATGGATTTGCATATAATATATATGTTGCAGATGACGAGAGAAGACAGGGATGATTTGAGATTTGGAACAGTACATTAACTGATACAGCAAATATGAATCAATTGCATATACAAAAGAGGCTCCAGTATTTTGTATTATTTTTTTAATTTCATGCTTTTGTAATGAAGTCTTGTTAGAAAGCACCTTCTAAACCTAAGTTATTAATAAAGAGCTATAGCATACACCTCTGGGCTTTGGCATATACTATGCATTAATTTTGCCTGAAGACTCTGTATGTTTTTGAATGTTCTCTCTTAATACAAATGATAATTAAATCTGGACACCACTGGAGAGC
Source organism: Anas acuta (assembly GCF_963932015.1). NCBI lineage: Eukaryota > Metazoa > Chordata > Aves > Anseriformes > Anatidae > Anas > Anas acuta. The sequence continues at coordinate 53,064,198 of NC_089017.1, read as the reverse complement.
TAGAAGAAATAAAATGTTGAAAACTGGGAAATGATGTTTGTCATTACTTGTTTTTCTATATTTTGGATGTGCATGAAAACCTAAGTACTATAGAAATTTCTCTCATATAGGTAGGTTTTTCCTTTGCATCTTTCATTAATAAAGTAGACTAGCCATATACATGTAAAATGCAATAAAAAAAAAAGATATTTTTTGGCATGTTTTCTCTGATTCTGTGCAATGCTAATAGAACTGGGTCAGAAACAATAGAGATAAAAACAAGTCTTAGAGGTGGATGAAAATTAGATATACGTTTCAATCGGAATGGTACCACATTTTTGTTTTTGTCTAAGAGGTACTCTTTGAACCATTTGAATTGTTGGGCTCAGCTAGTAGTCTTTGGAGTTGTATGGATTTTTGCATGCTTAATTGAGGCAATAATTCTGGCATTTATTTTAGTGCAGTAAAAACTGCACAATCCGCTTTAAGCTGTCAATTAAAAAAAAATAGTAAAATGTTTATTATTATTATTATTATTTATTATTATTATTATTATTATTATTATTATTATTATTATTATTATGACTAATATTTTTATTAAAATCATTGTTATCATGTTAATAGCATGCACATCAACTTCAAACCAACAAACAGGAAGCTGAAAGTTGGGGACCAAGAAAGAGTGTGTCACGTTAAAGGGATGTAGCCAATTAACCGTTATGGGTCTGGTCAGATTCATGATACTGAACTATCACAGTCACAGATTCACTGATCATTGATTCTTCAACAACTTAACATGCCCTTGCTCTAGTTGCATTTAATGAGAACTATCAAGGCTAGGAACAATGCCGTTAAGTGCAATTTATTACAGCAACAGGTACAGAGGTTCTTTGGATAGCTGATGATAATTTATTGTCTGCAAAAACAACATAGCATGCATGAAATACAGAGGTGCACAGCCTGGAAATTAATGCATTAAAAGGCATGAAGTCTCTATAGAGATTTCTAAGTTTCCACAGAGACACACAGTATAACCAAGTGTTCAAATCTCACCCAAAGGCATCCCAAAGGGGGGATAAGGGGTTGGGAAGAGAGGCTCAGCTTGTCGACTGATCCCAGAAATCAGGAGGTGATACCCTGTGATGGTATATTTACTCGTGATGGTATCTCCCCTGGTAATGGTATCTTCCCTAACATCCCCCTTCTCTTAAGTCAATTTATATTATTTTCTATCTTTTAAGTGGAGCTTGAGTGATTGTAGTCAAGCATACGAGCAGCACAGAAGCACCACAAACAGGATGTGCTAACAGGGTAGACTTTGGCAAGAAGAGAGGAAAGGGGTTGCACCCTCGTATCAGCTTGAAGCAGAAGGAGGAGTCTGCTCCCAACATCCACGGAGACACAAAACCCCTTCATGTCCCTGGGTAACAGATTGGAGGTTCTGGGTCAAGAAAAGCAAAAGGATGAGGGTTTGGACAGTAGTCTGAACCAAGGCCCTGAGAATGTCAGAAATGAAGGAAGTACTGAGCATAGGGATCAAGGCTGTATGGGGCACTGCATCAAAACCAGTGCCACAAGAAAAGAACGTAAAGTTTTAGTGATCGGAGACTCCTTGCTGAGGGGCACTGAGGCTCTGGGCACTGCCCAGGGAGGTTATGGAACTTCCTTCTCTGGAGATATTCAAGGACCATCTGTATGCCTCCCTGGGCAGTCTGTTCTAAGGAACCTTCTGTCGTGGTTCCGCTCGAGTGGGCAGCCGAGCTCCACCACAGCCGCTCTCTCACTCCCCCTCCTCAAAGAGGAATAGGGAGAAAATATGTGAGAAGGGCTCAAGGGTTGAGATAAGGACGAGAAAATCACGCAATAATTATTGTAACGGGCAAAACAGACTCAGCATAAGAAGATAGTAAGATTAATTGCTCAATACTAACAAGCTAGAGAAGTGAGAAACAAAGGAAAGAAACCAAAAGCACCTTCCACCCCATCCACCCTCTTCCACCTCCTCCCCCCGAGCGGCGCAGGGGAACGGGGGAATGGGGGTTATGGTCAGTCTACAGCACCTCTCTGCCGCTCCTTCTCGGTCACTCTTGTCCCCTGTGCTGTGGGGTCCCACCCACGGGATACAGTCCTTGATGAACTGATCCAGCATGAGCTTCCCACAGGCAGAAGCTCTTTCAGAACTGCTCCAGATATGGGTCCGTACCACGGGGGTCCATCCCTCAGGAGAAAACTGCTCCAACCTGGCTCCCCCACGGGCAGCAGCTCCTGCCAGGTCACCTGCTCCTGGGTGGGCTCCTCTCCACAGGCTACAGGTCCGGCCTGGAATCTGCTCCGGCAGGGGTCTTCCACAGGCAGCAGCCTCCGTCGGTGCAGCATTTTTGTCAAAAACACTACAGGTCATCAGCTCAGGGTGACAAGTGTGCACTTTATCAGTTTCAGCATGCACAAGAACAATCGAGTCCCCCTCTTGTCAAGGAACCTAGCCACAGTGTCTCCATGCTGCTCTATAATCTATACTGTTCCTTAGAGTTAACATACCAGGTTCCCCTGGCATGGTAACATTGAAGGTTAGAAGCCTAGGGATCACTCAGGTCATACAGCTGCACCGTGCCCTGAAAACTTCTTCAATGCTGTACTTCAGAATATAAATAGCAGTTTGATTTTCCTAGATACTTTAGATGATCAAACCACAGGGTAGAACTGTGGAAGGTGAACTTAAATGGCTAAGTATGCTTGTAGACAAATTTGCAATGAATCTATACGTAATTCGCTCTGGTGAAAATGTGGGAGCAGCACCTAAGAAACCATGGAAATAACAGAACCTTTTAAAACATTTCAGCAGTAGATGAAAGAAAGTGCTACATGTTCATTCACACAGTGAATAGAGGTGGTGACAGGGTTTCTTGGAATCAGTTTGTCTGCTGATGTCTCCCAGACTTTCTATCACATTATTATAAATACGTCAACTCACATAATGAACTCAATAGAACAAAACATCCTTCATATTGTTCCCAAAACAGTAATTGTGTATTTGAGAATACCCCCATCATAGTTCTGACAACACTAATAGGTCAGATTTCTGTTGTCTCATATCAGAGGAATGCAGACCAAAAAATACACCTACATGATCATGTGACTCAGATTGTGCTATGCACTTGAAATTTTGTCTCACAACGTAGGTGATTCTTTTTTAAGCCAAGTTGTTTTCACACTAATGTGCAGGTTTGCAGACACCATAACCAGTGTGCAGAATATGGGAATTGTCTAAAAAATATTTAAGTTTAATAAATGTTTTGACTGAAGACATTTAAAGTCATGATCTGCCCCGATGACTTTTTTCTCTATTTATATAAAGTATATTTCAGCACAAATTTAGTTAAAATAAATGCATTTTAATAAGTAAGCAAAATAATAATGATACAGAAAAACAGAAAAAAAAAAAAAAAAAAAGATTTCCTTCATTGTCAATAAGTAGTCAAGAAAACAAATAAAAAACCTTCATCCTATAATATTTAGTTCAAAATTATCTGTATCTCTAATTAGCAAAACCAGACTTCCTCATTTAGAGTGTTAGGAAACCACTGCCTTGGAACTGTTTTTATTACTATATTTGCAATCATTATATTAACAGAATTATAATAATTTTACAACTCTCCTTCCCAAAATTACATCCTTACATCTTTGCAAAATTACATCTTCAGTATTTGAATAAAGTTGCAATGTCTTTGAATCTTATATCGAAGTTTTCATTTAATACATAGCATTTTTATTTACAGAAGGAAAACTAAGACTAAATTGATCCGTCACTGTTTTATGTATTTTCATACTTATTTTATATTCTATTTAAACAATGTTCTTTCAGACCAATATATTGCACATATCTACATGGAATGCTGTCTAGCTACCAAATTAGACAAACTGGACATATGAAAAATATATGTGTCTATATTGTCATGCTGAATAACTGTGTTTCTTGTCAAATTTATAGTTTTTAGTGCATTCATTTTTATACCAATTTTACACTTTTACAATCAGAGTGTAGTGTGGAAGATATGTCCCTCTCTCTGATTTGAGACTGTGAGCATCTTTGTGATTATTTTGTTTTTTTGTTATTTTGTCCTGTATTTAATGTAATATATTATAAATGTATAATGTAAAACATTATACAATTTCTTTTGATCTTCCCAAATTTCAGCTTTGTTCTGATACTCAAAAGACACAATATATATTTTACAAACCCTTTTCTGAATTTCTTAACATTCTAATTTTAAAGTGCTTGTTAATAAAGATCTTTAATATCATATAGTATCAGATTGATATTTATTTTATAAATATCATATTAATATTTAATATCAAGATTTTTAATATCATAAAGGTCACACAGTTCTGAAGTTGTTTCATTAAAAAATCCAATTCTAAACTTCTTTATTTTACACAATGTAAAAAAAAAAAAAAAACTTAACATGATCTGTAATTTTATTTTTCCATAATTAGTTTTGAAAGTTCTTAATTTAGTTTACCAAGTTAAACAAAAGAATGATCATTTTAACTCAATGTATTATATAATCAGAGAAGATAATCATTAAGTAAATCTGTATAATCTCTTAATCTGTTGCCTTTACACATTGCATTAACATTTATAAATTATGTCTTCTGAATTGCAATAATTAGATGGTTATGTTTCTTATGGTATTGAGAAATAAATGAAATAAATTAATTTGTATCCTTAAAAAAACGTAGTCTTTTTACTTTACTGTCCAAGTTCTTTCTCCCCAACAGGAGCTGTTGTTAGGTGTTACATATGAATAAAACACTGGTACAGAATTCACCAGAACTCACAGCAGTTCTTGCAGAGTGATCACTAGCAATCTATGGAACTTCTCTTTCTGGCAATTTGTAGAAGATCCTCTGACTGACAGACAGCCTAGCCATCAGCCAAAAGAAGCAGAATCTGGTATTCATTATCCTGAAAATAAGCTTATTTTTCTCCTAAATACAAAACTCTGTAATCTGGCCTACATGGCCTACTTTTTCTTCAGAAAAAAAAAAAAAAAATAATAATAATATATATATATATATATATATATATGTAATAACAATAATAAAAAATGACAATAGCAACAATCCTCCTTTTTTTTTTTTTTTTTTTTTTTTTTTTTTTTATGATGATAACTGCCATCAACCTTTAATCTTCCAACAATAGTTGATTCTTCACACACAGTAGGCTATTCAGTCTGAACTAGAGGAATAGATTGAAAGCTTATTTGCACTTCTCCCATTTCAGGAAGACAGACAAAGGTTGATTCAGCTGCAGCATGCCTTGAGATGAATCTATGACATTTGAAAATGTTCTCGTGGTTGTAAAAGCTCAAAGGTCATTCAAGGACTTAGTAATTGCTGGAATTTAGGAGATTCAGGACAGCCCTTCAAGCAATACAAAGACATTGACATAACGAGAGTCCAGTGAAGGATGACTAAGAAGATGAAGGGAGTACTGCATCTGACCTGTGAGCAAACACTGAGAGAGATGGGGTTGTTCAGCCTGGAATAGAGAAGGGGGATCTCACCTGAAGAGATGGTGTACACAGAACAGTGCCAGGCTCTTTTTAGTGGTGCCCCATGTCAGGACAAGAGGCAATGAGCACAAATTGGTTCTCTCTGAGCATCGCGAAACATTTTTTAGCATTAATCACTTAATGATTTTGTGCACCTATGGTTTTACTTAGATGCTATTTACCACTTCTCTGAGAAACTACTTTAAGAAACAATGAACAAAAATACGCAAACTAATCTTCTATATGTATTTAAATTTTATATTTGGTTTCTAAGTTTCAGAAGTTCACAATATACTGGGTTGGGAAAAAACATAAAACTCATTATTATCTTCAAACATGGTTGGATAAACTGGCAATGGAAAAGAATACAGTAAAAAACAAAAGGGCACTCAGGTGGACACCCTGAGGGAGAAGTGACAGTCCAGACAGGTGACTGCAGGGAGCTCCAGAATCTGGAGCCCTTCCTGGGTCCTGAGGGAAGAGAGGGCTGTCATGGGTGCAGGTATGCCCTGCTTAAGGGACTCCTCGAGCAGGTTGTTGGGCTGCAGTGAGAAATCAGCAACCTGAGGGGCTCCTGGGAAACTCTGAGGGTGACAGATAGTAGGTATCAACCTGCCCCAGCTGATGCCCAGGAACCCCTTCCTAAGTCCCTGAAAAGTGTAGTAGCTGACCCAGTTGATCACGTGCAGGACAGAGGGCTTGACCACTAACAAAAGAAAAGGGGCTTGACCCTCAACTCAGCTCAAAGCAGGAAGAGATGTTTGTCCCTGACACCCATGGTGCCACCAACCCCCACAGATTCCCTGGATAATAGATTTGAGGCTCTCAGGCAGGAAAAGAAAAAGAATAAGGGTCTGGGCAGTAGCCTGGGAAGCAACCCTGCGAACCGTGTCAAGTTGGGGGAAAGTACTGAGCATAGGGATCAGGGCTGTATGGGGCACTGCATCAAAACCAGTGCCACAAGAAAAGAACGGAGAGTTTTAGTGATCAGAGACTCCTTGCTGAGGGGCACTGAGGCTCCCATTTGTTGCCCAGATAACGTATCCAGAGAGGTGTGCTGTCTTCCTGGGGCACATGTCAGAGACATTAGGAAAGCTCTGCCACAGCTCATTAAACTGGAGGATTACTATCCTCTTGTTGTCATTCAGGTTGGAACTGAGGAAGCTGCAACTAGAAAAATTAATAATATTAAAAAGGGCTTTGCATCCCTGGGAAGGTTGTTGAAGGCATCAGGGGTACATGTAGTATTCTCTTCTGTCTTTCCTCTGGGTGGCTGGGACCCAGAAAGAAGGAGGAGAATGGGACAGGTGAACAACTGGCTGAGGGGATGGTGTCTGGACCAAGGATTTGGGTATTTTGATCTAGGACAGGCTTTTGAGAAGCTGGGTATGGGGGCTGCTGATGGACTCTGGCTCAGTGAGTGGGGTGCAAGACTATTGGGGATCAAACTCTCTGGACATATTACTTTAACCTAGGTTTGATGGGGGAAGGGAGGGGAGCTAAAAGTGACAGAGAAGGGCTGGGGGAAGTTGTCACTACTGACTCTGATAGAGACAGTAGGGAAAATCCTCTGAGTTGTCCCATGGGATCATCTGAGGTCTCCTCAGAGAAGGTAATATTCCTGATACCCTATGTGGAATCTTCTTCTTGTGTCCCTCTAGGCATAAACGAGCCTGTAGTTTCCCTAAAATGCCTGTATGCCAACGCAAAGAGCATGGGAAATACACAGAATGAGCTCAAGATCCGTGTACGGTCGCAGGGCCACGATCTCATTGCAATCACAGAGACATGGTGGGACAACTCACATGACTGGAATGCTGTCATGGAGGACTATGTCCTTGTTAGGGAAGACAGTCTGGGGAAATGAGGGGGTGGGGTTGCCCTTCATGTGAGGGAGCAATTAGAGTGTACCCAGCTCCAGCTGGGGAAGGATGAAGGACAAGTGGAGAGCTTGTGGGTGAGAATTAAGGGGTGGGCTGGTATGGGGGACACTGTTGTGGGGGTGTACTACTGGTCACCTGATCAGGAGGAAGAGGTCATCAAGGCCTTCTACAAGCAGCTGGCAGTTGTCTTGCGATCACGGGTGCTGGTTTTCATGGGAGATTTCCATTATCCAGATATCTGTTGGGAAAGTAACTCAGCCAGGCACACACAGTCCAAATGGTTCCTACAATGTGTTTAAGAAAATTTTATGATGCAGATACTGGAGGAATGGTGAGGTGGGGGGTACTTCTGGACCTCATTCTTACCAACAGGGATGGGGCTTGTCAGGGCTGTGAAGGATGGGGGTGGGCAACTTGGGATGCAGCAACCCTGAGATGGTGGAGTTCAAGATGAAACTTGGTGGAAAAAATTGGGCAAAAATTGGGATTGCCACCCTGGACTTCCGAAGAGTCAACATTGACCTCTTCCGGGACCTGTTTGGGAGTATCTCATGGGATAGGTTTCTAGAAGGCAAGGGTGCATGTGAGAGCTGGGCAACATTTAATCAGCACTTCTTCCAAGCTCAGATTTGGCACATCTCTAAGAGTAGGAAATCGGGGAAGGGGGCAGGAAACCTGCATGGATGAGCAAGGAGCTCATTGATAAGTTCAAAAGGAAGAGGAAGGTTTATGAAATGTGGAAAAATGGCCATTCCACTTGGGAGGAGTATAGGAGTGTTTTCAGGGTCTGCAGGGATGCAATGAGGAAGGCTAAAGACCACCTGGAGGTGAGGCTTGCAAAAGAGATAAAGGATAACAAGAAGTGTATTTTTTTTTTTTATTTAAGTATGTAAATAGTAAAAGGAAGACTAGGGATAATGCGGGTCACCTGCTGAATGAGAGGGGTGTCCTGGTAGTGGGGGACACTGAGAAGGCATAGACACTGAATACCTTCTTTGCTTCTGTCTTTGCTGCAAAGACACCCGTGCTACCCCCAGCCCCTCCTTCCTCTGGAGTGAGGACAATGAGTCTGGGAGGTGGAGATCTCCCCCCTGGTTGATGAGGGAGTGGTTCGAGAGCATCTTAGTGGGGTCAACACACACAAATCCATGGGTCCAAATGGGATGTATCCATGTGTGCTGAGGGAGTTAGAAGAGGTGATCGCTAAACCACTCCCCACCATCTTTGAGAGGTTTGGAGAACAGGAGAGTAGAGTTAGCTGAGGATGGGAGCATAGCCAATGTCACCCTGGCCTTCAAGAAGGGCAAGAAGGAGGATGTGAGAAACTACAGGCCAGTCTGTCTCACCTCTGTCCTTGCAAAGGTTTTGGAACAGCTTGTTCTGGAGGCCATCTCCAAGCAATTGGAAGAGAAGAATGTTATGAGGAGTAGTCAGCATGGATTCACTAACGTGAAATCATGCTTGACCAACCATGTCTTCTAGGAAGATGTCTTCTATGAAGACATCATCAGCTGGGTAGATGCAGAGGGGAACAGTGGATGTCATCTACCTTGGCTTTAATAAGGCTTTCGATACTGTTTCCCATGATGTCCTGCTAGCAAAGCTGAGAAAGTGTGGGATAGAGGAGTGGACAGTAAGGTGGGTTGAGAATTGGCTGACTGGACGAGCTCAGAGGGTGGTGATTGGCAGTGCAGGGTCCAGTTGGAGACCTGTGACTAGTGGTGATCCCCAGGGCTCAGTGCTGGGTCTGGTCTTGTTCAACATCTTCATTGACAATCTTGATGAGGGAATAGTGTCCGCCCTCAGCAAACACGCTGATGACACAAAGCTAGGAGGGGTGGTTGACACACAAGAAGGCTATCAATTGTTATCGATTGACACACCAAGGCATTCAGTGAGACCTGAACAGGCTGGAGAGATAGGAAGGAAGAAACAAAATGAGGTTTAACAAGAGCAAGTGTAGAGTACTACACCTGGGAAGGAACAACTGGATGTATCAGTACAGGCTGGGTGGGGAATGATCTGCTGGAGAGGAGCTGTGAGGAGAAGGACCTGGGGGTCCTTGTGGACAACAGGTTGACCATGAGCCAGCACTGTGCTCTCATGGCAAAGAGGGCCAATGGGATCCTGGCATGCATTAAAAAGAGGGTGGCCAGTGGGTCAAGGGAGGTGATCCTCCCTCTCTACTCTGCCCTAGTCAGGCCTCACCTGGAGTACTGTGTCCAGTTCTGGGCTCCCCGGTACAAAAACAACAGGGATCTCCTGGAAAGAGTCCAGCGGAAGGCCACAAAGATGATATGGGACCTTTCGCTATGAAGAAAGGCTGAAAGACCTGGGTCTGTTCAGCCTTCAGAAAAGAAGACTGAGAGGGGATCTTATTAATGTTTACAAATATCTTAAGTGTGGGAGACCGAGGGATTTGGCCAACCTCTTTTCAGTGGTTTGCAGGGACAGGACAAGGAGCAATGGCCACAAAATGGAGTACAGGAAGTTCCGCACCAACGTGCGAAAGAAATTCACGGTGAGGGTGATGGAGTACTGGAACAGGCTGCTCAGGGAGGTTGTGGAGTCTCCTTCTCTGGAGATATTCAAGGCCTGTCTGTACGCCTTCCTGGGCAACCTGCTCTAGAGAACCTGCTTTGGCAGGTGGGTTGTGTGACATAAGGACCATATGGACATCAGGGTTCTTTTAGGATCAGTAACTGCATAACTTCATCCATTTCTTATTGAGGACAGGATCCCTTATATCATTTGCTCTACAGCAGTACTTTTCCACTCACTATCCCTTGGTTAAAAAAATTTGCCCAGCAACCGCAAAAACCCAGCAACTTCCATGCCTTAATGGCTGGAGAACAAGCAACCAGAGATAAGGCATCTCCTGAATCACCCTTCTTCATTCCCTCTAAACTCTTTACATTCTTGATGGCCTCATTATTAAGAGTCTGATGTTATCACATCAGACAGGACAAGGAGCAATGGCCACAAAATGGAGCACAGGAAGTTCCGCACCAACATGTGAAAGGACTTTTTCATGGTGAGGCTTATGGAGCACTGGAACAGGCTGCCCAGGGAGGTTGTGGAACCTCCTTCTCTGGAGATATTCAAGGCCCGTCTGTATGCCTCCTTGGGCTGTCTGTTCTAAGGAACCTGTTTTGGCAGGGGTTTGGACCCAAAGATCTTTCGAGGTCCCTTCCAACCCCTTCAATCTGTGATTTTGTGATTCTGTGAAAAATGCAGCTATATGTGGTTTAACCCTGCTAGGCAGCTAAACTCTACCACAACCACTCTCTCACTCACCCTTCTCAAAGGAAAGAGGTTTGAAGATATGATGAAAGGGCTTAATGTTTGAGATAAGGTCAAGAAGATAACTCAACAGTTATCATCACGCGGAAAACAGACTCAGCATACAGAGATTAATATTATTAACTAATTATTACTAACGGGCTAGAGAAACTAAAAGCAAAATAAATCCACCTTCCCCTCTTCCACCCTCTTCTACTTCCTCCCCTGGAGCGGCAAAGGGGAACGAGGCAATGGGTGCTGTGGTCAGTCCCTAATTCTTTGTCTCTGCTGCTCCTTCATGGTCACTCTCTGCCCCTGTTCCATTTGGAGTCCCTCCCACAAGATGCTGTCCTTCCAGAAATGATCCTGTGGGGGCTCCTCAAGAACTGCTCCCACATGTTTCCGTACCACAAGGTACCATCAGAAGCAAACTGCTCCAGCCCAGGTCCTCCACAGGTGGCAGCTCCCCTGTTCCTGTGTGGGCTCCTCTCCACAGGCTGCAGCTCCGGCCCAGGATCTTCTCCTGCAGGGGCTCTCCATGGGCCGCAGCCTCCTCCAGGCCACATCCACCTGCTCCACTGAGGACTCCTCCACGGGCTTCAGTGTGGAGATCTGCTCCATGTGGGACCCATGGGTTGCAGGGAGACAGCCTGCACCACCAGGGGCTTCTCCCTGCATCGGCCTCAGGGGAACTGCTGCTGCAGTTCCTGCAGCACCCTCTGCCCTTCTTCTTCACTAACCTTGGTGTCTCCAGGACAATTTCTCACTCCCCTCTCCCATCTGCAGTTGCCCAGCGTTTTTTTCATTTTCTTCGGTCTGCTCTCCCAGAAGCTCAACCAGCATCGCTCACTGCCTCAACTCTGGACAGAGGCAAGTCCCTTTTGGAGGTAGATGGAGCTGGCTTTTGTCCGAGATGGGGCTGGACTCTTCTTACAAAGACCATCCCTACAACCCCCCTGCTACCAAACCTTTACCACAGAAAACCAATGCACTCTAAACAGATAATGTAGCTGTGTGGTCTTCCATCCTGAGTCTGTGAGAGGATGATTAGTTTAAAATCATCTAATTCAATACTAAAATCTATTGGAGTCAAGCATACTTGGCTCTTGACAAAAGAATTACAACCTCATGTTATCTCAGGTTTTAAACAAACCAAAAACATAGAAAGAATAAAGCGTTCTTAACGTAATTCCTGTCTGTGTGCTGAAAGGATTCTAGGAATCAGTATCCCATATCTAAGTTTATTAGGTAAGTTTATACCATCTTGTGATTGTTTTTCCACATAGAAGGCTATATGAAATAAAAGATCAATCATTCCTCTTGTGCTAGCCTGTCCGCTCTCACTGAAACCTAGAAAGGAAAACAAATCCTTAAATATACATGACTGACATCAACATGAGCAAAAGTATGAGCTGAGAAACTTTTTTATTTACCCTACTCTAAAGAAATCAAATGCCAATATGGCAAATTGCCATTCTGAAAGCTCAGTATCTAAGTAAAACTGTTTTTAAATGGTGGAAGGAAGTTGAAACACTTATTACTGCTAGCTTGAAAGTGCTTAGTCTTGCAACACCTACCAGATTCTACATTATTAGTTTGACCTCAATTCTTTTCCTCTTCCTAACCTATTCTACAAAAACATATTATCCTATCTCAGGTACAGAGCAGGACTAAAATTGCACATTATCGTAGCTGTTGGACATTTAGACATATGTTCTGGCAAGATACACAAGAGAAAGAAGAAAGGTAGTATGTAGTATATAGGGTTGTAGGACACTGCAAATAAACAAGTAGAAACTATGTTGCCTAAACAGGAAAGAAAACTATGTGCTTGGTAATCTTATAGTTCAATATAGGTAGATTAGGTAGACAAAGCATTGTTGACACTGCTGTGGGAAAAGATGAGTGACTGCACATCATAAAATTAAGTAAGCCAGCTGGTGACCTAATTGTCTAATAGTTTGAGATGTACAATGTAGCACTGCACATGGCTGTGCTTCTGTATTGTTAGATTTTTTTTTTTTCTTTCTGTATTTATTTAAGATCTTGACTCAGAAGATATGGAAAAATGCAATTCTGATTGTCTAGTACAGCTTTTTCAAAGAAAGCACGTGTAATAATTGCTTTTGTATGGATCATTATATCTGTCTTTGTGTGCAGTCAGAATGATTTTTTTTTTTTTCTCCAAATTTTTTATTTTTTTACACTGAGTACTTGACAAAAAGCTAACAGGTACGTTAAAATCACTTCAGATATTGCTAGTTAAAAATACCCTAATGATGTATAAAACATTAATAAATGTGCTTCTATGTCACTTCCCATATCAGAAGAATCACATTGTAAATCTTGAGGCTAACAGAACTAACTGTTCAGCTTTTCTTCATGATTCTCTCAACCTTAAAGGCCACATACTCAAATACTTGATCTGACAAGAAAGAGAGAAACCTGCCTATATTGATATATAATAGTGTCCTTCTGTAATAAATTCTTTGGATGAAGACATGAATGGCTTAGATATATTAGAAAGGATATAGAAGAATCAACTGTGTGTCGGGGGGGGGGAGGGGGAGAGGGGGGGAGGAGCAGGGGTGAATGGGGAGAAGGTGAAAAAAGTTGTTCCAAACACACAGTGAGAGAATGGTGACAGTTTATGTTTGATAAAAGGACTATAAGGACCAACAGCTTGTCAGTAAAGCCCTGACCTTAAGAGCAATAGTAGAATAATGAGATCCTGGAGAGGACACACATGGCAGGATGTGTGTTAAAAAGAGAAATACAGAAATATAGCTTTCAAATTAGATAACTTATTAAAGATGGAGTAAATCTGACTTTAAATTTTTTGTAGGGGATGATTTTTTCCACTTTTATTTTATGGAACAAAATCACAATAACAAGACAAAAATCTACGTGGATAAGATAACAGCTTCTTCTCTTCTGTCAAATCACTGAGGCAAAATATTTATAGTCATGTAAGTTACTTATTTTCTGTGTAGAAAGAAAAGACTTTATGTCCCTTACGTTTGGTGTGTGTCTCAGATTGTCGTAAAAGGAATTTCATTTATTTTTATTGTATTTATTTTATTTTATTTTATTTTATTTTATTTTATTTTATTTTATTTTATTTTAATTTAATTTAATTTTATTTTATTTTATTTTATTTTATTTTATTTTATTTTATTTTATTTTATTTTATTTTATTTTATTTTATTTTATTTTATTTTATTTTATTTTATTTTATTTTCCCCAGAGCAAATTGCTTAATTTAAAAAAACAAACAAACAAACAAACATTTCTGTGTCCTTAAGTTTTATATTATTTCTTGCCAAAATATCTTTTGAGCATGTTCTGGCATGCCATGTATGATAAGTATTGCTGTAGCAGTATGCAGGATTCTAAAACAAAACAAAACAAAACAAACAAAAAAAAACACAGTGTAGGCCCACTACAAAAAAAAAAAGTGTTGTTACCTTAACACAGGTGCCATTTAGACCTGTTGGTATATCTAAGACACCACATTGGAACTGACACCTGGTTCTTGTCATATCATGTGTGGTTTTTTTTTGAAGCCAAGAAGGGTACCCTAGGGAATCTCAAATGACTTTTGCTTAGGCAGCTGAAGCATGGTTAAATGACAAGAGATACTGAAAAGAAGAGAAAGAAAATAACTTTCAAATTGCAAAGAGGGTAAGTAGAGATGAATAACTTTACATATAGATTTCTTGATTCTTTGGACAGCATTGCATTTTCTAACAATCCCTTTCTATCTTTATATGTATTGACAATATTTATTCAAATGCACTAAGTATAAATTTATCTGTTATTTTGCAACTATATGTCCCTCATCTCTCTCATAAAGGAAAACAAAACATCAAGCATCTATGATGCAAGCATCTGTAGATATTACTCCTAATACTGTTTAAATATTAAGTTTAAAAAAAAATCAATAAATTTCACACACAAATTAATGACTGCTATTGTAAGAAGAATGGAATTTACCTTAGTTAAGGAGCTAAGAATATATTTTAGCTGCATAAGTGTGCCATTATTAGAAAATCACTGATGTGTGCAGCCATTGTATTACTAATGGTACATTGACCACTACAAAAGTGAGTTCTTTCTTCTGCCAGTGTCATGCTTCACTGTTTATTACTCTGTCATTATGATTTTATATAGAATGCATGCAAACTGTGATATAATAAATTATTTTGCTAGAGCTACTGAAAGGTAAGTATCTATATAGGCTACTGTAGCTGTGTTAATACTAAGAATACTGCTTTTCCCTTAGAGTGATTTTTGTTGGTAGAGTGTCTTCTAAAAGAATACAGCTAAAAAGTAAAAATTATGCCAGTAGTATGCAGTCCAGAAATGTCTGTAGCCTGATTTTCTTACTATAATGAAATAAAATACAGTGCTCAGGTGAACTAGGTATTGAGACACAATTGTCCTTCTAGTTATAAGCAAGATCTTCAATTGATTAAAAAAATCACTGTTCTTTTACCTTTCAAACTGTTGAGTAGATGGAAAGAACAGTATGAAATGGACTTAAAATCTTGCATAAAGAAAAGTCAATAATGTGACCTTGTGGTGTTTCTACCTAACTGGCAGCTGAACTCCACTACAGTTGCTCTCTCACTCTGCCTGCTCAGAGGGAAAGAGGGAGAAAATACGATGAAAACATGAATGTGATTGTGCAGCTTCTGGGCTCTTCTCACAGAGACCATCCCTGCAGACCCCTACTACAAAACCCTTGCCACATAAACCCAATGCAAGCCTACAAAAAAAAAAAAAAAAAAAAAAAAAAGACAGTTTTTATTCTGCTTTTTTTGAGGATATCTTCAGTTTATAGCACAAAGCATATGCCAAGAACATAAAAGAGGCATCGAGATTCAAGCAGTACTATGGTATTTTTGCCCAGGTACTAAAATTACCATTAAAAACCATTCACACCATCACACAGCAGTAGATTGGGAGAAGGAAATGTTGTCTAGTCACTGGAACTTAATCTTGAGTTCAGAATTGAGTGTTATAATGTTTAGCTGAAGCAAAAGAGAAGTTTAATCAGCTGTTACTTAGGAAACTTGAAGTTAGCTGTAGCAGCTCTAAAATACATGAGTAAATTGCATTTTTAAATTGCTAAATGCTTATTAAGATATAGATTAGCTGACTGGTGATACTTTAATGCAGTAGCATGATTTTCAGCCAAACTACCATAGGAATGAGTTCAGTCAATACAGAGGAAATCACAGAATCACAGAATGGCTGAGGTTGGAAGGGACCTCTCAAGATCATCTTGTCCAATCCCTCTGCCAAGCAAGATCATCTAGAGAACATTGGACAAGATGGCATCCAGGTGGATTTTGAATATCTCCAGAGAAGGGGACTCTGCAGCCTCTCTGAGCAACCTGTCCCAGTGCTCTGTCACCTTCACAGTTGTCATGGTTTAACCCGGCCAGCAGCTAAACACCATGCAGCCGTTCACTCACCCTCCCTTCTCCCTCTCTGGGACAGGGGAGAGAAACAGAAAGTGAAGCCCGTGAGTTGAGATAAAGACAGTTTCTTAAGGCAGGAAAATAATAATAACAATAATAATAATAACAACAACAACAACAACAACAATAATAATAACAATAACAATAATAGTACTACTAATAATAATGTGTACAAACAAGTGATGCACAATGCAATTGCTCACCACCCACTGACTGATGCTCAGCCTAACCCCAAGCAGTCCAGCCCCTCTCCCCCGGCTAGCCACCCCTATATATTTTTTAACATGATGTCAGGTGGTATGGAATACCCCTTTGGGCAGTTTGGGTCAGCTGTCCTTGGTCTGTCCCCTCCCAGCTCTTGCTGCACCCCCAGCCTGCCTGTTGGCAGGACAGAGCAAGAAGCTGAGACGTCCTTGGCTTAGTATAAGCACTGCTCTACAACAACATCGGGGTGTTATCAGCACTCTTCTCATCCTAAGCCAAAACATAGCATTCTACCAGCTACTAGGAAGAAAATTAACTCTGTTCTAACTGAAACCAGGACAACAGTAAAAAAATGCCCTCTCATATTTAGATGGAACTTCTTGTGCTTCGGTTTGTACCCATTGTGTCTTGTGCTGCCAATATGCACAACTGGAAAGAGACTGATTCCATCCTCTCGACAGCCTCCCCTCTGAAATTTACACACATTAGTGAGGTCTCCCCTCTTTCTTCTCTTTTCCTGTGAAACAGACATCAGTATCTCAGCCTGTCCCTATATGAAAGGTGCTCCAGTCCCCTGGTCGTCTTCATAGCCCTCCCCTGGACTCACTCCAGTAGTTCAATGTCTTTCTTGTACTAGGGAGCCCAGAACTGGACACAATACTCCAGGTGTGGCCTCACCAGGGCTGAGGAGAGGGGGAGGATCACCACCATTGACCTGCTGGCAAAAATCATCCAAATGTATTCCAGGATAACGTTGGTCTTCTTGGCCACAAGAGCACATTGCTGATTCATGGTCAGCCTGATGTCCACCAGGACTCCCAAGTCCCTCTCTGCAGAGCTGTTCTTCAGCAGGCCAGCCCCCAGCCTGTACTGATGCTTGGGGTTATTCCTCCCTAGGTGTAAGACCCTACCCTTGCCCTTGCTGTAATTCATGAGCTTCCTGTCGGCCCAGCTCTCTAGCCTGTCAAGGTCTCTCTGAATGGCAACACAGCCCTCTGGGGTATCAGCCACTCCTCCAGTTTTGTGTCAGCAAACTTGCTGAGGATGCACTCCATTCCATCATCCAGGTCGTTTAGCTAGCTACAGGCCTCCAACTAGACTCTGCACCACTGAGCACAACCTTCTGAGCTCTGCCATACAGTCAATTAGCAATCCATCTCCCTGTCCACTCATCTAGGCTGCACTTCCTGAGCTTGTCTATGAGGATGTTATGAAAGATAGTGTCAAAAGCCTTGCTGAAGTCAGGGCAGACCACATCCACCCCTCTCCCCTCATCTACCTAGCTAGTCATTTCATCATAGAAGACTATCGGATTGGTTAAGCATGATTTCCCCTTGGTGAATCTATGCTGACCACTCCTGATCTCCTTCGTATCCTCCACAGATGACTTCTAGGATGAGCTGCTCCATCACCTTTCCAAGGATGGAGATGAGGCTGACACGCGTGTAGTTGCCTGGGTCCTCCTTCTTGCCCTTTTTGAAGACTGTTGCAACATTAGCTTTCTTCTAATCCTCAGGCACTTCTCCTGTTCTCCACAATGTTTCAAAGATGAGGGAGAGTGGCCTAACAATAACATCAGCCAGCTCCCTCAGTACTTGTGGGTGTGTTTTGTTGGAGTCCATGAATTTGTTAATGTAAGGTTTGCTTAGATTTTCTCTGATGCAGTTCTCTTCAACCAATGGAAAGTCCTCCTTTCTCTGGACATCCTCCATTGTCTCCAGGGTCTGAGATTCCTGAGGGCTGATCTTAGCAGTAGACAGAAGCAAAAATAATACGTTCAGCAACTCTACCTTCTCCATATCCTTGGTCACAAGAGCACCCACCCCATTCGTCCAAGTGCTGAATTTTCATTAGTCTTCCTTTTTCTACTGATGTATTTGAAGAAGGCCTTCTACAACAGTAGAAACAGTTCCTGTTGGCTCCAAGAGGCTGCTGACCAAATCTGAGCCAACAAGTGACATTGGTTCTTCCTCTGTGAGAGCATATTTAAGAAAGTCTAGAAAACCCTGTGCATCTAGGAGAGAAGACATGAGAAAATATGTGTGAAACAGCCCCAAAGAGACCAAGAGAAGTGAAGAAGGATGGCAAGAGGTACTCTAGGCCCAAGAGCAGGTTTCCCTGTGGCCTGTGAAGAGACCCATGGTGAAACATTTGGAAACAGCCTGAAGGAAACTGCAGCCTGTGGAGAGCCTATGCAGGAACAGACTCAGCTGGAACTGCAGCCCGTGGAGAGGAGCCCATGGTGGAACAGGCAGACTTGTGGGACCTGAGTCTCATGGGGGACCTGAAAGTCCTGTAGTTTGGACCCATATTGGAGCTGTTCTTGAAGATCTGTAGCCTGTGGGAAGCTCAAGTAGGATCAGTTTCAGAAGGACAGCATCCCATGGGAGGGAACCCATGCTGGTGCAGAAAGAGAAAAGATGGAGGAACAGCAGTTGACAAGGTGTTATGGATTGTCCACAACCCCAGTTCCCCATTGCCTTTCATCTCTCAGAGGGAGGAGTTAGAATTGGGTGGATGGGGTGAAGGTGTGTTCAGTTTGCTTTTAGTTTTCATTGTTCTAGTTTGGGAATAAAACCTTTTTTTTCATCATATTTTCTCCCTTTGCCCTTTTGTGGAACAGGAGTGAGAGAGTGGTGTGGTGATCTATTTGTTGGTATATATATATATTTACTTTCTGCTTGTTTGAAATGGGTTTATATCTATTAATTTTCTGAATTATATTATTTCTGAATTATTATTCTGACTCACAAACATTATCTTAGTGGTGTTAAGATCTCCAGATCTTCTCAGATAATCTTCACTATGTTTTGTTTGTTTGTTTGTTTGTTTTTTTGAAATAATCAATAAACAGAATCTTTATGCAGAAAAATATGAATAAAACAAGAAGTAGCTGCTGATACATTATTATTAATATTCATGCACAAAGGATTTCAGTCTAAAACATTATTTACATATTATAAAAATATTCTTGAGATGCAGTTTTGATTTTTGAATAATGTTTGAATCAACCTTTGCTTTTCTCCACAGTTACATTATTTAAGAGTAAACCAAAAAATACTTCATTTAAAGTACTGGCTTCTTCTATAAACAGATATTTATAATGATATAACAGTATGTGGAAAAAAAGGAAAAAAATAAACATATTTTTTTCAACATTAAATCTTCATCTGAGTTGAAGTCCATATCTGTAAAGAATTAATAGACTGTGCTTTTTTAATATTACTGATCCTACAAATGCCTGTGCATAAAAGCAGCTTTCTTCATGTAAAGATCCCCACTGATTTCAAATTACAGACAGAATTAAAATTTGCAGATCAAGAGCTCAAGTAGAAAGTTATCTTTCTCCTCTATCTCAAATAGTATTAATCTGGTAATAATGATATTTTATTGCAAATAATCTAAACCAAATTTTAGCTTTTTATTCTTAAGGTGTTATTGTAACAGGAAGTAAATTGCAATTATTACATAGTAACATTATTAATTACTTAACAACATTATTAAACGCTACCTTTCAAATAAATATTCACTTAGGATTCTGCTACATCTGTTAGAATAGTGTGGTTAATTTTCATTGAATAAGAATAAAAATAAAATCCATTATATCATTTTCCCTTTGTATTTATTGAATTAAGTCTACTGAAGTAGAAATATATCAGTAACTTTACACAAAGATGAGGTCAGAAATCTAAAATATGTACAGTGCCCTATATTGCTGGAAGTTTTGTGTATATGACTTTCAGCTTTTAATTCAAAGCGCCACAGTAAATATGAGGTTTACCAGGGAGCTACAGCTACTTTTACTTAGCAAGTAGTTTAAGGCTGTAGATTAGTGAATCAAGAGAAGTACAGGGGGTAGTAGTGCTATTCTGATGTATTTCACATTAAAGTCTGAGGTATTATCTCAATTGAGCATGAGAGATTCTTGCATCCTTTCTGGGTAGGCTGAATTTTGCCAGAATAAAGCAACAGATCATTGCTTTTTACAAGGAAGGTAAGATATTAAAATTCTTGTGTGTCTAAAACAACCACATGTCAAAACTGAAAACAGTCATATTGGTAGAAAAAGATATGCTGTTATGATAACAAATATATATATATTGGGGGGGGGGGTAGAATGATTTGTTTCCAAGGTTAATCTTGTCTCTAAAATATTTAATAGAGCAAAATGTGATAAAGCATCACAGCTTTTCTAATATTTTCAACATAATTTAATTCAATATGTCTTTATATATAAATAAAATAAATAAATAAATAAATAAATAATATATATATTTATGTATTTATATGATTGTGGCTTTCAAGTTATTGCACATTTGTAAAATTATGACTGTAATGACTGTAAAAAGTATGACATTTCAATCTTCATGGATATTTTGAGAAAAGAGGATTAGGTCTGTATGATAATAATTCTGCATCTGCCATTTCTAATGCTATGAGAAAGTGTATGCAAAATCACCTAACTTTAATCTTAAGTGTCCTAATTTATATTGACAGTTTAGTGGTAGTGATTTGATATGAGAGCATGCCTTCATACAGATGAATATATATATTCACCCACTTACATCTTTCTTTCATAGCAAAAGACAGTACAGTAATTACACAATTACAGTAATTTTTTTATATAAAAAAATATATATATAAAAAAAAAAAGATGAGGACCTGCATCTGTGGAGAGAGAATTGCTTCTTTTCTGAAGTTTAAATTAGCATTGAAAAAATCCTCCTGAATTATTTTCACAGATAGAAGTGTTTCACTGTAAACGGGATCTCGGCTGTCACTAAGGTAAAACAGTGAAGAAATTTTCTTGGTGAGATGCTACAGTATGGGCTACATACAGGGTGGAGAGGAGGAAAGGCAAAAAAATGAAAGAAGAAGAACAACAAAAATGTAACAGAAGCACAGACTGAACAGGAAATGAAACAGTACCATTTACTTTGTTGTACATCAGCCATCAGATTAGGTCTTTGTAATTATTGCAAGTTTTCCTGAACAAGAGGGGAAAAAAAAAAAAAATACTTCCTGCCTTCACATGACTGAGAGCTAGATATCCTGTACATGATTTTGATTTGTCTTATTTTTAAGCAAGATTTTGTTCCTAAAAAGAAAGGGGCATTTTATTCAAAAATGAATATAAAGGAATACATTACCTTTTCTGGTGCAACAGCAGTTAGGCAAGCCTCTGTTTCTGTGCTAAATGCTGTATGAGTGTGTTAATTGTGAACTGTGAATGTTCACTGTCCATTAAGAAGACATATAGTAACCAAAGCACTTACTCATGACTATTCTCTTCCACTGTTTAACTGTTTAATGTTAAGGGTATTTGGGACCATAATTATTGTCCTTCATTTATATTTTGTTCTCTTTTAATTTTCAACTACTATTCTTTCAGACAATCTAGATTCTTCAAAGATGTCTATACTTTGAAGTATTTTCACTTATGTAATAAAATCTAAGAAAATGAATTTATAAGTTTGTTGAGATCAAAGGCCACTGCATAAATTGGTTGTACAGGAACATATACTCACATGAAGTTCACCATTTGAAAACATTTACATTCATATTATTTATTTATTTATTTAATCATTCGTTCCTTTTGTTATTCTAGATTGAAGTACAGAAGGTTTGTTCATTTTTAGTTAGTTTCCTTTACTTCCTCAGGATCTCACAGAAAATGAACAATTGCACTTGGATACCATGATTCATCTAACCATTTGTGTTGAACAGCTGAGAAGTTATTTACTCTTTTAAACTATGTTTTTCTCCTTATTACTGGTGCAATCATGACAAAGAGATTAGAAGAAACAGGTTGCTTCCTCTTCATATTCCATTAATCATATCCTTACAAGATGGAGAGAGTAGTTCTAGCTCTGAAAGCAGGAGAAAAAAATACAATACAATACAATACAATACAATACAGAATCACAGAATCACAGAATCAATCACAGAATCACAGAACCGTAGGATTTGGAAGGGACCTCAAAAGTTTATCGGGTCCAAACCCCTGCCAAAGCAGGTTTCTTAGAACAGACAGCCCAGGGAGGCATACAGACAGGCCGTGAATATCTCCAGAGAAGGAGACTCCACAATCTCCCTAGGCAGCCTGTTCCAATGCCCCGTCACCCTTACTGTGAAGAAGTTCTTTCGCATGTCAGTGCGGAACTCCCTGTGTTCTAACCTGTAGCCATTGCCCCTTGTCTTTTCCCCACAGAACACTGAGAAGAGGTTGGCTACATCCTTCTGTCCCCCACTCCTCAGATATTTATATACACTGAGGAGATTCCCTCTCAGTCTTCTCCAGGCTGAATAGAGCCAGGTCTCTCAGCCTTTCTTCATAGGGAAGATGCTCCAAGTCCCATATCATCTTTGTGGCCCTCCGCTGGACTCTTTCCAGGAGATCCCTGTTGTTTTTGTGCCAGGGAGCCCAGAACTGGACACAGTACTCCAGGTGAGGCCTGATGAGGGCTGAGTAGAGGGGGAGGATCACCTCCCTTGACCTGCTGGCTGGGCTCCTTTTAATGTACACCAGAATCCCATTGGACTTCATGGCCACCAGGGCACAGTGCTGGCTCATGGTCAACCTGTCATCCACCAGGACCCCCAGGTCCTTCTCAGAGTTCCTTTCCAGCAGGTCATTCTTCAGCCTGTACTGATACGTCCACTTGTTCCTTCCTAGGTGCAGGACTCTACACTTTCTCTTATTAAACCTCATTTGGTTTCCTCCTGTCCATCTTTCTAACCTGTCCAGGTCTTGCTGAATGGCAGCACAGCCTCCTGGCATGTCAGCCACTCCTCTCAGCTTTGTGTCATTGGTGTACTTGCTGAGGGCAGACACTATTCTCTCATCAAGGTCGTCGATGAAGATGTTGAACAAGACCGGACCCAGCACCGACCCCTGGGGAACACTGCTAGTCACAGGCCTCCAGCCAGACTCTGCTCCTGCGATCACCACCCTCTGAGCTCGTCCAATCAGCCAGTTCTCAACCCACCTTGCCGTCCACTCATCTATCCCACACTTTCTCAGCTTTGCTAGTAGGATGTCATGGGAGACAGTATTGAAAGCCTTGCTAAAGTCAAGGTAGATGACATCCACTGCTCTCCCCCCATCTACCCAGCTGGTGATGCCATCATAGAAGGCAACGAGGTTGGTCGAGCACAACTTCCCCTTGGTGAATCCATGCTTACTACTCCTCATAACCTTCTTCTCTTCCAATCGCTTGGAGACGGTATCCAGTACAAGCTGCTCCAATACCTTTCCAGGGATAGAGGTGAGACTGACTGGTCTGTAGTTTCCTGGATCCTCCTTCCTGCCCTTCTTGAAGACCGGAGTGACATTGGCTGTCCTCCAGTGTTCAGGCACCTCACCCATTCTCCAGGACCTTTCAAAGATGATAGAGAGCGGTTCGGCGATCACATCTGCCAGCTCCCTTAGCACACGCGGATGCATTCCTTCGGGACCCCTGGATTTTTGTGTGTTGAGCCCACTCAGACGCTCCCGAATCACTCCCATGTCTACCAGGGGGGAGCCCTCCATTTCCCAGACCCTTTGTCCTATTGCCAGGGGCGAGGAGTCCTGGGGGAGTGTCCTTGAAGCAAAGACTGAAGCAAAGAAAGCATTCAGTATCTCTGCCTTCTCAGCATCTCCCATGACCAGGACACCCCCCTCATTCAGCAAGGGACCCACATTATCCCTAGTCTTCCTCTTGCTGTTTACATACTTGAAAAAAACCTTCTTATTATCCTTTATCTCTTTCGCAAGCCTCATCTCTATGGGCTTTAGCCTTCCTCGTTTCATCCCTGCAGGCCTTGCAACACATCTACACTCCTCCCAAGAGGACAGGTCCTTTTTCCACATTTCATAGACCATCCTCTTCCTTTTGATCTTATTGATGAGCTCCTTGCTCATCCATGCAGGTTTACTGCCCCCCTTCCCTGATTTCCTATTCCTCAGGATGCACCAATCCTGAGCATGGAAGAAGTGTTGCTTAAATGTAGCCCAGCTTTCACAAGCACCCTTCCTTCTAGCAACCTATCCCATGAGATACTCCCAAACAGGTCCCAGAAGAGGTCAATGTTGACTCTTCGGAAGTCCAGGGTAGCAATCCTGTTTTTAGCCTTACTTCCTTTGCCTAGTTCCATCTGGAACTCCACCATCTCATGGTTGCTGCATCCCATGCTGCCCCCAACCTTCACATCCCTAACAAGGCCTCCCCTGTTGGTAAGAACGAGGTCCAGGAGCACCCCACTCCTCATTGGCTCCTCCACCACTTGCGTCAGAAAATTGTCCTCAACGCATTGTAGGAACCATTTGGACTGCTCGTGCCTGGCCAAGTTGCTTACCCAGCAGATGTCTGGGTAATTGAAGTCCCCCATGAGGACCAGCACTCATGATCGTGAGGCTACTACCAGCTGCTTGTACAAGGCTTCATCGACTTCCTCCTCCTGATCTGGAGACCTGTAGTAGACCCCTACCACCGTGTCTCCCATACCAGCCCACCCCTTAATTCTTACCCACGAGTTCTCCACTTGTCCTTCATCCTTCCCCAGCTGGAGCTGGGTACACTCTAATTGCTCCCTCACATAAAGGGCAACCCCACCCCCTCATTTCCCCAGCCTGTCTTCCCTAACAAGGACATAGTCCTCCATGACAGCGTTCCAGGCATGCAAGCTGTCCCACCACGTCTCAGTGATTGCAACAAGATTGTGGCCCCACGACCGAACACAGATCTTGAGCTCATCCTGTTTATTTCCCATGCTCCATGCATTGGTGTACAGCAGGAGGTACAGTTATCCATGGGGGCATGCAAGAAGAAGATACTGGATGGGGGATCGGGAATGCTACATTCTCTGAGGAGCCCTCAGATAATTTTATGGGAGATCTCAGAAGTTTTTCCCTGTCTTTAACAGTGGCAGCAGTAACAACTTCCCCCATACCCTTCTCTGTCACCTTTAGCTCCCCTCTCTTCCCTCATCAAACCTAGTTTAAAACCCAGAGAGCTTGCTTCCCAAGACACTTGCACCCCACTTGCTCAGTTGGTTTCTGTCTGTAGCCCACATACCTG
Source organism: Anas acuta (assembly GCF_963932015.1). Taxonomy (NCBI): domain Eukaryota; kingdom Metazoa; phylum Chordata; class Aves; order Anseriformes; family Anatidae; genus Anas; species Anas acuta. Next base: position 53,038,744 of record NC_089017.1, on the reverse strand, counting down.
GCCTCTCAAAGGATGGCCCAAGATCAAAATACACAAATCCTTGGTCCAGACACCACCCCCTCAGCCAGTCATTTACCTGTAAATACAATACAATACAACACAATACAATAGAGTTTAAATACATTTATTAAAAGATAAATGTATTTATCTTATGTGACTGAAATTTCTAAATAAGGGTTCTCTGTCAGTGAAGGAGAGGCACTTATCTTTTTGGAAAATATAGGTAATGCAAATGAAAAGTACAAAAAAAATTGGAAGTACAATATCAAAGATAGTTCCAGTAGTCCTGCAGGACTACAAACAAGCAGATCTTAGAGCTATAATTAGGATTTATTTATTTATTTATTTATTTATTTATTTATTTATTTTCATAGAATCATAGAATATCCTGAGTTGGAAGGGACCCTTAAGGATCATCAAGTCCAACTCTCACTGTATTTAGTTCCAAAACTCACAATACTTAGCTTGAAATCTGAAACATCTATACCATATATATGTCTGCAAACATATATATTTTTTTTCTATATAAAAAATGCATTTCTGCAGACTGCATTTTTTTTCCACTACTCTTCCTACAAAATATACGAAGACCCTGCTAATAGAATTAAAATGTCATAGACCATAATCTATAGATTTATGATATTTAGAAACAATAAAAATGAGAAAAATTGCTGGTGATTTCAGAGCATATGTTTAAAACATAAAAATCTTATTGTAATAGTATGTCATATGTACATTATTTAAGAAAACAATTTAATGAAAATTTCCTCTCCAGAAAATATGAGAATAAACAGCAGGGATAGAATCAGAAGATGTTTTTCATTTTTTTGTGTAATCTATAAGACCTTTAAAGTGCATATGATTGAACTTTAAAAGTTTTGTTTTGCTATCTTTTGTTGCAATTATTAATGATATCATCTGATAGTCCTTTCTACCACTAAGCCTTTTAATGTACTGAATAGAGTTAATAGCCTCTTAATCCTTACAGCAGATGTTTGTAATAATTTCTTTCACTGCTTTATGAACAAGCTTTCCTTTTTTTGGAGTGCTGGTTGGAAATAAACCCAATTTACTGATTATCCTTATCTCCAATCAGAACTTTCTTACTTCACGGCCATGAAGAACTTATAAGACATCTCAGTAACCAAAGAATTCACTGAAACTGGGAAACATTCCACCTAATTTTAAACTGCACTTAATAATTAATTTATTTTTTTTTTAAATAAAACATTTCTCAACAACACTGACATATTTAATTTTCTTTTTTTTTTATTTCCAATTTACGTTTTTTTTGTTTGTTTGTTTGTTTGTTTTCAAAATTATATCGAAAGATTACTTATATTTAGTTTTAAACTCATCTTGCTAGATCTGATTTACCTGGAAAACAGTCCATTGGATTACAATATATGCCATTAAATGGAAACTGCATTATTAAAAATAATGATTTATTGATTAGTGTACATTCTATTGATTTTTAAAACTGTCTCTTATTGTTATTGGGGTAAAAGTATTTGATATGAGTATAGTCTAAAATAACCTGATATGATTACACTCTAACAGCAAGTTGCACAATATTGTATTTCTTAATTTAAAGTCATATTCAGAATGCCAACTGTCAGAATTTTGTCTCTAGATAAATTTAGGAAAAATCTTGGGATGTTTTATTTGAGCTCTGGTGAAGAAAATATTAATTTTCTGTCTTGTAATTTAAGACTATATTGACACTTTCCAGATGTTGCAGAATATAAAGAAAGACAAAAAGTCAATTATTTTTTTTTTTTAGTGTTTGGTGAATAAGCACCAAAATAAGGTTTTCACCTTTGCAATCCTCCTTTGGAGAATCTCTGAATATTAAAATTATGAGTGCTGGGTTGTCTTTCAGGGGATTCTCAGCTCTCTGAGACTTTGACATAGGACAATATTTTAACATTTATGAAACATTAAATTATTGACGGATTTCACAACTTTTACTGAATTCATTTGCTTTGCCAAAACTACAGTTCTGACGTTTGATGCACCACATCTTTTACTGATGCCTAACTTGATTGAATTTGCAGGATAATGCACAGAAACCATGCATCTTTATTGAAGTTTCCTCTTTTTCTGATATTCTCAAAGGGTTGATTAAAAAGACTAGGATAGCTTTAATTCCTTCATGTATTTACCAATTTCAGAGTGATTTTACAATAGTTACTGTGAAAGATTACATTCACTAAGGTGACCAGCTCCAGTAGCGTCTCAACCTGCAGAGCAGTGGTTCATCATGGCTGTCAGGGAAGTTTTCTGATCAAAGGAAACACCAAGCTAGTGGAGAAACTCACCAGCAGAGTTCACAAGAGCAGATGGAGAGGCCTGGGTGGGGCCAGTGCAAGTGCTGCCACATCAGCATCCACCAAAGGCAACCTTAGGGCATGGTACAACAGGCAGTTTGCACTCGAGGGTGACTATTCTATGGAGGGTCATTGCACTGGCCAAATGAGTGACTCAGAGTACACATAATCCAGAAGCTGTTCACTTGCCTTTTTCAATGCACTGTTCAGTGCACTGGATAAAGGCACCCATCATACCTAACTCTTAAGGCAGAATGTTGGGCAGTTTTTTTGAGAGCACAGGTTGCAGTTCAAGCTGGATTCTGCACCATCCACCCCAGCAGTAGCCAATGCCTCCAGCCAGATTAAACTGCTGAAGGGAGAGGCTGTAGTGCAGACCTCAGGCTGCTTAGACCTTCCTCCCATGGCAGGGACAGGCAGCAGACCTGTCTGTAAAAGGTGCACCCAGGTGGAGGACCTTCTGCAGTAGGTGGCTGAATTCCAAGTGGTGGTGAGAAGGCTGTATAACATCAAGGAGGCTGCGGAGGAGTTAGCCAGATGGATTCTAGCACAATCAGCATAGGACCACAGCCCATGGCCAAACAACCTAAATTCTCTCACCAGCACACACAGAAGGGAGAGGGGACACTAATGGAGAAGAATGGAAGCTTTTAATGACAAGGAATAGCAGGACGAAGAGTCTACCGCTGAAGTGTGAGCTGCCCTTGAAGAACCACTTTACCACTCTGAAGACCAAAGAGGAAGGACTCATCATGTCAGGGGGGATGCTGGCTCTGAATAAGGAAGCCTGACCTGCTTCCCATAGAACAACTAATACAAACAAGAAAAGACAAGGGCTGATAGTGACTAGTAAGGGCTAGTAAGTGACTCTTTTCTGAGGGAACCTGTTTGCTGACCTGATCCACTATCAAGAAAGCTGTGTTGTCTCCCAAGGGCTTATATTAGGGATGTTGCCAAGACACTTCTTGTATAACCCACAAATTACTATTCACTGCTATTAGTTCGTGTGGGCACCAATGGCACTGTTAAGAGCAGACCAAGGCATAAGATGAAGGACTACAAAGACCTTGGATAGCTCTAAGACGCTCTGGAGCACAGATGTTTTTTTCTTTCATCCCACCAGGCTTGAAAAGGGCCAGTTGAATTCAGCAGATCTATCTGTGATTGTGGAACTGGTGTTATAGACAGGGGTTGGGCTTTTTAGACTGTGTGTCTCTCACGGAGAAACATGGCCTACTGAGGATTCATGGGGTCCATCTGCTGCAGGAGGGGCAAAACATCTTTGGTTACAGGTTTGCCAAGCTGGTGAAGACAGCTTTAAACTAATGTTGCCAGAGGAGGAGAACCTCAATCCACCAACTCCTATCAATTTGATGCCATTGCCAGCAATAGACACTGAGAACCAGGAAAGGGATCAGAGGTCAGTGGGAGAGGACTTGAAGAGCAGCAGAAAGGAATTCCAACCACTCAAGCCAATAAAACAGTTTAATCGGAAGCTCAGCACACAAGTGCATGTATCATGGGGAATAACAAGAGGAGTTAAACATGTATATGCGCCCACTTGGCTATGATCTTATTGACATCACAGAGTCATGGTGGGATGCCTCCCATATCTGGAGTGTTAGAATGGAGGGATACAGCCTCCTTAGGAAAAGACAGGCAGGGGAGACCAGGACAGGGTGTCAATCTCTATGTCAATGAGCATCTGTATTTACCTGCAGCTCCATCTGGGGAGGGATGAGAAGCAGACTGTGATTTTATGGGTTAGGGCTAAATGGAGGGCATGGACAGGTGAAGCTATAGCGGGGGTCTGCAACAGCATAATTGACTAGGAAGACCAAGGACATGAGGCTCTCTGTAGACAGAGAGGAGAAGCCTCATTTTCATAACCTGTGGTCCTCATGGGATACTTCGGTAACACTGATACCTGTTAGAAGGAAAACACAGAGGGACATAAGCAATCCTAGTGGTTCCTGGACTGTACTGATGATAACTTCTTTCAAAAAGTGATAGAGGAGCCAACAAGGAGAGGTACTATTCTTGACCTCATTCTCACCAATACGGTGGGTCTTGTGGGGAATGCAAAGCTCAATGGCTTAAGTGACTATGAGATGGTAGAGTTCAAGATCCTTAGGGCAGTAAGGCACACAATAAGATCAAAACCCTGGACTTCAGGAGAGCAGACGATGGAATTTTCAAGGATCTACTTGGTAGAATAATATGAGATAAAGCCCTAGAGGAAATTGGGGTTAAAAAAATCTGGTTAATATTCAAGGATCACCACCTCCAAACTCAAGAGCAATGCTTCCCAACAAAGAGCAAGTAGGACAAAAATACTAGTCTTGCATGGATGAACAAGGAGCTCCTGGCCAAATTCAAACATAAGAAGGAAACCTGCAGAGGGTGATAAAAAGGAAGGGTAGCCTGGGAGGAATACAGAGAAGTTGTCCAAGGATGAGTTAGGAAAGCTGAAGTCTAGATGAAATTGAATCTGTCCAGGGATGTCAAGGGCAACAGAAAGGCTTCTATAAGTATGTCAGTGATCAAATGAGGACTACGGAAAATGTGGGTGCTCTCCAGAAAGAAACAGGAGACCTGGTTACATGGAATGTGGAGAAGGCTGAGGTGTTCAATGACATTTTGCCTCAGTCTTCACCAACAAGTGTTTTGGCCATACTGCCCAAGTCACAGTATGAAAAGGCAGGGACTAGGAGAATGAATTAACCACTGAAGGAGAGGATCTTGTTCAAGACCATATAAGGAACCCGAATTTGCACAAGACCATGGGATCACATGAGAAGCATCTGAGTGTCCTGAGAGAACTGGCAGATGAAGTTGATAATCCAATATCCATCATATATGAGAAATTTCAGCAGTCCAACAAAGTTCCCAGTGACTGGGAAAGGGTAACATAACCTCCATTTTTAGAAAGGGAGAAAAGGAAGATGCAGGGAACTACAGAGCCATCAGTCTCATCTCTAGTCTTATCTCTAGTCCTGGCAAAATCATGGAGCAGATCTTGGAATCTATGCAAACATCCATGAAAAATAAGGTGATTGCTGACAGTCAGCATGGCTTCACTAAGGGCAGATTGTGACTAACAAACCTGCTGTCTTTCTATGACAGGGTTACACCATTGTTGGATAAGAGAGGAGAAACTGGTGTCATCCACCCATACTTGTGCAAAGTATTTGACACTATCTTGCTCAACATCCTTCCTCCAAATTGGAAAGACATGGATCTGATGTATGGACCACTCAGTGGATAATTAATAATTAATATATTAATAAATAATAATTAATAATTATCCACTGAGTGGATAAGGAATTATCCACTCGGGAATTGACTGGATGACCACGGAGAGTTGTGGTCAATGACTCAATATTCTCATGGAGATCAGTGGTGAGTGGTGTTCCACATGGGTCAATTTTTGGGCCAATACTATTTAAAAATTGTTGGTGATATAGGTATTGGGATTGAAACCCTCAGTGAATTTGCAAACACCAAGCTGTGTGGAGTGGTCAACATTATGGAGAGAAGGGGAGTTGTTATCCAGAGGGACCTTGACAGTCTTGAGAGGTGGGCCCATGTCAACCTCAACAAGACCAAGTGCAAAGTTCTGTACTTGAGTGTGGGCAATTGCAAACATAAATACAAGTTAAGCAACAAGTGGATAGAGAGCAGCCCTTTCAGAGAAAGACGGGTGTGCTGGTGGAAGAAAATCTGAACCTGTGCTGAAAATGTGTGCTTGCAACGCAGAAAGCCAACCATATCCTGGGCTGGATCAAACAGAAGAGTGTCCAGCAGGTCGAGGGAGGTGATTCTCCTCTCCTCTGCCCTTGTGTGACAACACCTGGAATATTGCAGTCAGTTCTGTGGCCCCCAAAAATGACATAAGAAAACATAAACCTATTTGAGAGGGTTCATAGGGTTCATGAAGACTGGCAGAAGGCTGGATTACCTCTCCTATGAGTGTTGCAGGAAGAATGGCTGAAGACATGACAGACACCAGTATGGTCAGATCATTCTCTCTCTTTATGACCTGAATAGCCTAACTTTTATAGCAAATTTAGCAGGGGCGGATAGTGTCTCACACAAGGTTATTGGTTGCACTCAGACAAACAACTGCAAAAAAACAACCCCACCTGCAAGAAAACAACCCCCTTGTGATTAGCAGTCACGTAGATCTTGTCCTTGAAGTCAGCAATATTTGGCAACAATATTTTTAATTCCTCAATCAGTCAATAAGGGAACATTGTCATGGGAACTCCCCGTAGTCATCCTGGTAGCCTGGTTTGCTCAGCTGAAACAAGTCATGGCCTCCTTGCTGTTTCAAAAATCTCTCAACACTATGAGGACAGGCTGAGGGGGTTGGGGTGATTTAGCTTGTGTCGTGGTTTAACCTGGCCGGCAGCTAAACACAACACAGCCTTTCGCTCACTCTATCTCTCAGACAGGGGAGAGAAATGGGAAAGTGAAGCCCGTGAGTTGAGATAAAGACAGTTTCTTAAGGCAGGAAAATAATAACAACAATAATAATAATAACAAAATAGTACTACTACTAATAATGTGTACAAAACAAGTGATGCACAATGAAATTGCTCACCACCTGCTGAACAATGCCCAGCCTCAAGCAGTCTGGCCCCCCTCCCCCGGCTATAAGGTTCTTTCAGAAATGAGTCCCATTTTCTGACTCTACTTTTTTGGGGGTGCCATGTCGCCATAGGACTTGCTTTTCAAGGCCCAGGACAGTGTTCCGGGAGATGGCATGAGGCACAGGGTATGTTTCCAGCCATCTGGTGGTTGCTTCCACCATTGCAAGTACATTTCGCTTGCCATTGTGGGTTTGAGGGAGTGAGATGCAATCAATCTGCCAGGCCTCTCCATGTTTATATTTCAGCCATCATCCTCCATACCAAAGAGGCTTTGACTGTTTGGCTTGCTTGATTGCAGCACGTTTCACAGTCATGAATAACCTGTGCTATAGCGTCCATGGTCAGGTCCACCCCTCGATCACGAGCCCATCTGTATGTTGCATCTCTACCTTGATGGCCTGAGGTGTCATGGGCCCATCAGGCTATAAATAATTCACTTTATGCTGCCAATCCAGGTCCACCTGAGCTACTTCATTCTTAGCAGCCTGATCGACCTGCTGTTTGTTTTGATGTACTTCAGTAACCTGATTCTTGGGCATGTGAGCATCTATGTGGTGTACCTTTACAGCCAGGTTCTCTACCCGAGCAGCAATATCTTGCCACAATGCAGCAGCCCAGATGGGTTTGCCCCTGCACTGCCAGTTGTTTTGCTTCCATTGCTGTAACCACCCCCACAGGGCATTTGCTACCATCCATGAATCAGTGTAGAGATAGAGAATTGGCCACTTTTCTCATTCAGCAATGTCTGAAGCCAGCTGAATGGCCTTCACTTCTGCAAACAGACTCGATTCACCTTCTCCCTCAGCAGTTTCTGCAACTCATTGTGAAGGACTCTATACAGCAGCCTTCCATCTCCGATGCTTCCCCACAATACGACAGGACCCATCAGTGAACAGGGCATATTTCTTCTCATTCTCTGGTAACTGGATGTACAGTGGGGCTTCTTCAGCACAACCCACCTCCTCCTCTGATGATATCCCGAAGTATTTGCCTTCTGATCAGTCCATAATCACTTCCAATATTCCTGGGTGACTGGGGTTTCCTATTCAGTAATCAGTGCAACCCACTTGCTCCATGTAGCATCAGTTGCATGATGTGTAGAGGGGACCCTTCCTTTGAACATCCAGCCTAGTACCAGCAGTCGGGGTACTAGGAGGAGCTGTGCTTCAGTACTGACCACCTCCGAAGCAGATTGAACTCCTTCATATGCTGCCAATATTTCCCTTTCAGTTGGAGTGTAGCGGGCCTCAGATCCTCTGTATCCCCGACTCCAAAACCCCAGGGGCCGACCTCAAGTTTCCCCAGGTTCTTTCTGCCAGAGGCTCCAGGTGGGGCCATTCTCCCCAGCTGGGGTGTAGAGCACATTCTTTACATCTGGTCCTGTTTGGACTGGTCCAAGGGCTACTACATGAACTATTTCCTGCTTGATTTGTTCAAAGGCTTGTCATTGATCAGGGCCCCATTCAAACTCATTCTCCTTATAGGTTACTTGGTAGAGCGGGTTTACAATCAGACTATAAATTGGAATGTGCATTCTCCAAAACCCCACGACACCTAGGAAAGTCTGTGTTTCTTTTTTGCAAGTTGGTGGAGACATAGCTGTTATTTTGTTGATCACATCCATTCGGATTTGACGATGTCCATCTTGCCATTTTATTCCTAAAAACTGGATGTCTTGTGCAGATCCTTTGACTTTATTTTGTTTTATGGCAAAACTGGCTTTTGGAAGGATTTGGACTCTTTTCTTTCCTTTCTCAAAAACTTCCTCTGCTGTGTCACCCCACACAATAATGTCATCGATGTACTGCAGGTGTTCAGGAGCTTTCCCCTGCTCTAGCGCAGACTGGATCAGTCTATGGCAAATGGCAGGGCTGTGTTTCCACCCCTGGGGCAGCTGATTCCAAGTATATTGGACTCCCCTCCAAGTGAAAGCAAACTGTAGCCTGCACTCTACTGCTAGAGGGATGAAGAAAAATGCATTAGTGATATCAATTGTGGTGTACCACTTGGCTGCCTTCAATTCCAGTTCGTACTGGAGTTCCAGCATGTCCAGCACTGCAGCACTCAGTGGTGGCGTGACTTCGTTCAGGCCACGATAGTTCACTGTTAGTCTCCACTCATCATTAGACTTCCACACTGGCCATATGGGACTATTGAAAGGTGAATGAGTCTTGCTGATCGCTCCTTGGTTCTCCAATTGACGAATTAGCTTATGGATGGGAATCAGGGAGTCTCAGTTGGTGTGATATTGCCGCTGGTGCACAGTTGTGGTAACGATTGGCACTTACTGTTCTTCAACCCTCAGCAACCCCACAACAGAAGGGTCCTCTGAGAGACCAGGCAAGGTAGACATGTGTTTAATGCCCTCTGTCTCTAAGGCAACTGTGCCAAAAGCCCACCAGAACCTTTTTGGGTCCTTGCAATATCCTCTTCTAAGATAGTCTATGCCAAGGATACACAGAGCATCCAGGCCATTCACAATACCATGCTTTTGCCACTCATTCCCAGTCACACTCACTTCAGCCTCCAACACAGTCAACTGCTGAGATCCCCCTGTCACTCCATAAATACAGATGGGCTCTGGCCCTTTATAGCTCGATGGCATTACAGTACATTGTGCACCAGTGTCTACTAAAGCCTTATACTTCTGTGCATCTGATGTGCCAGGCCATCGAATCTACACAGTCCAATAAACTCGACTGTCCCTTTCCTCCCCCTTGGCTGGAGGCATGCCCCCCCTAATCCTTGTCAGAATCTTCTTAGTTTCTGTGTTTGAAGGACTGTCTGCTGGAAGTTGGAGCAGCAAACTTTTCAGAGAATCCCTTTTTCCCAATTGGTTTCTTTTGCAACTCATGTACCCATGCCTCTAGGGTCACGGTAGATTTTCCATTCCATTTTCTCATGTCCTCTCCATGGTCTCGTAGGTAAAACCACAGGGTGGCACGGGGTGTGTACCCACCGTATCATTTTCCTTGTGTGTATGAACACTTACCTCTGATAGCTGAAACACTAGTTTGTACAGGTGGGGAGGAAAATAATCTCTCTCCAAGTTGGTGAACCTTTTCAGAAAGTTTCTCTGAAGTGTTCTCTTTTGATTGGTGGACACTGGTTTGTTCAGGTGGGGAGGAAGATAGATTCTCTTTAAGTTGGTGGAACTCTTCGGAAAGTTTCTCCACAGCTGAGACGCAGGCCTGTAAGGAAGAGGAGAGACTTGCTTTGCACTGCTGGAATTTTTTAGCCACTTCATCCACTGTGGGTTCCTCATCATCTTTCCAGGCCATTATTGCCAATGAGATGGCATGTGATGATGGTGCACTCTGTACAAAATTCTGCCACATGGGTCGTGTACACCTCACTTCATCTGGATCTCTGGATGTTTGAGGTTTGGGTCCTCATAAATCACCTCCCATATGGTTAATTCTCTCAGGTACTGGATTCCCTTCTCCATAGCGGTCCACTTTCCTGGTAGACATACAAGTTCTTCCTTGAAGGGATACCTTTCCCTCACAGCTGAGAGGAGATGCCTCCAGAGGCTGTGAGATTGTGCTCCATATGCAATTGTTTTGTCAAAGCCTGTGTCTCTAGCAAGGTATCCCAGCCACCTGGCTTCCCTGCCCTCTAATTCCACACAATTGGCTCCAGTGTCCCAGCACCAGAGCAGCCAGGTGACAAGCTGCTCACCTATACAGTGACCAAAATCTTTTCGCACATCTTGTATCTCACGCTGGTATAAGTTTCAGGTAGTTACTGTTGATTTTTTGGCATCCTCATCTTCCTCTTCCTGAATCCCTGATGGCCCCTCCCAGCTCCTGTTGCACCTCCAGCATGCTCATTGACAGGACAGAGCAAGAAGCTGAGACATCCTTGGCTTGGTGTGAGCACTACTCTGCAACAATTAAAACATCGGCGTGTTATCAGCACTCTTTTCATCCTAAGCCAAAATATAGCATTCTGCTAGCTACTAGGAAGAAAATTAACTCTGTCCTAACTGAAATCAGGACAGCTTGGAAAAGAGAAGACTCAGTGGAGACCTTATGGTAGTCTTCCAGTATTTAAAAGGGGTCTACCAGAAAAATGAGTGAGTGTGGTGATGGGACAACGGCAGATGGTTTTGAACTTTGAAGTTTTTGGTTGGTAGTGAACTAAACATGAGCCAGAAGTGTGCCCTGGAAGCCAGGAGGGCCAACTGTATCCTGGGGTGCATCAAGCATGGCATTGCTAGTCACTCGAGAAAAGTGATTGTTCTGCTCTACTCTGCACTTGTATGGCCTCACCTTAAGTACAGTCCTGGGTACAACAGTACAAAAAGGATGTGAAACTATTACAGAGTGTCCAGAGAATGGCTACAAAGATGGTGAAGGGACTAGAGGGGAAGCTGTATGAGGAGTGGCTGAGGTCACTTGGTCTGTTCAGCCTGGAAAAGAGGAGGCTGAGGGGAGACGTCATCACAGCCTGCTGCTTCCTCACGAGAGGCAGTGAAGGGGCAGGCACCAATCTATTCTCTTTAGTCACTAGTGATAAGACCTGTGGGATTTTTTTTTTTTTCAAGAGGATCTGGATAGGCTGGACTGATGGGCTGAGGCCAACTGTATGAAGTTCAAAAAGGCCAAGTGCTGGGTCCTGCACCTGGAGCGCAATAACCCCAAGCAGAGCCACAGTCTGGGAGATGAGTGGTAGGAAAGCCGCCTGGTGGAGAAGGACCAAGGAGTATTTGTTGATAGTTGGCTGAATATGACCCAGCAGCGTGCTCAGGTGGACAAGAAGGCCAACAGCATCCTGGCTTGTATAAGAAGCGGTGTGACCAGCAGGGCTAGGGAAATGACTGTCCCCTTGTACTCAGCTCTGGTGAGGCCACACCTAAAGTACCATGTTCAGTTTTGGACCTCTTGCTACAAGAAGGACATCGAGGTGCTCGAGCGAGTCCAGAGAAGGGTGACGAAACTGGTGAGGGGTATGGAGAACAACTCCTATGAGGAGCGGCTGAGGGAGCTGGGTTTGTTCAGCCTGGAGAAGAGGATGCTTGCTCAGGAGTGACCTTATCGCACTCTATAGGTACTTTAAAGGAGGCTGTAGCGGGGTGGGGATTGGTCTATTTTCCCACATTTGGTGACAGGATAAAAGGGAATGGGCTAAAGTTGTGCCAGGGGAGGGTTAAGTTGTATAATGTTTGGAAGAGCTTCTTTACTGATAGGGTTGTTAGGCATTGGAATGGGCTGCCCAGGAAAGTGGTGGAGTCACCATCCCTGGAAGTCTAAAAAACATTTAGATGTTGAACTTAGTGATACGGTTTAGTCGAGGACTTGTTAGTGTTAGGTCAGATGTTGGACTCGATGATCTTGAGTTCTCTTCCAACTTAGACAATGCTGTGTGAATGGTGTCAAGCTATGATAGGAGAGGTTCAAGCTGTGTATCAAGAAGAGGTTCTTCATTGAGGGGGTTGTCGTGCATTCGAACAGGATCCCCAGGGATGCAGTCATGGCACCAAGCCTGTGGGAGTTCATGAAGTGTTTAGACTGTGCTCCTACTAATATGGTCTGAATTTTTGAGTAGACTTGTGTGGTGCCAGGAGTTGGACTCAATGATCCTAATGGGTCCCTTTCAATTCGGGATATTCTATGATTCTGTGAACTAAAAGAAGACAGGTTTGGATTAGGTATTTTTTACTATGAGGGTGGTGAAGCAGTGGGAAAGACTGCCTAGAGAAATTGTGGATGCCCTGTTCAGGTTTGATGAGGCTTTGAGCAATCTGATCTACTGGAAAGTCTTCCTGTCCAGAAGTAGAATTTAAATTAGATGATCTTTAAATTTCCTTCCAACCCAAAGCATTTCATGATTCTATGATATATAAAACTTCAAATTCATTTATACATATTTATACACATTTAAAACAAATATATAAACTTAATTCTTTAGGTGCTGAATTAAGACCACAGCAGAAGACAGTAGACCAGTTGGGAACTTGAGAGTACATAGATTTTTTTTTTATTATTATTATTTTGTGCTAGCTTTCCATTGTCTTCTATTTATGCATTCTCCATAGTTGGCTTTACTGCTCATATGAGGCCAAGTTTTCTGTTTTTTTTTTTCCTTCTTCAGCCTCCTCCCACTTTTCAAGAAAGGACTGATTCTCATCCTTTCTCCCTGTAATTCCATGAAAAACTTTTTATTTATTTTATTATTTTATTTTATTTTATTTTATTTTATTTTATTTTATTTTATTTTATTTTATTTTATTTTATTTTATTTTATTTTATTTTATTTTATTTTAATTTTATTTTATTTTTATTTTATTTTATTTTATTATTTTTATTTCTATTTTTATTTTTGATAATGAGCAGCTGATGGAACACATTCCCCATATTTTTAGACCTCAAACACTGAGACTTAAGCTAGAGAAGTTAGTAATGGTCAAGTAAGTTATACCTATTGTCCCCTCCACACTTTTTTTATTCATGAGCTCTAGTTATCTTACTTGAGGGGAGTTAATCATATGAACAGGGCAAAGTCTATATGCAGTCAATAACAAAATCAGCCTCTTTGGCTGTTATACAAGATAAATTATTTGTTATTTTTCTAAATTACCTCTAAACCAAAGATTGTTTATTAAGAACTGACACATTTAGTAAAGGTACAAATAAATATATCACATCACTTTCAATTTTTAAAGCAACCTACATGTTTATATGTGTATATATGTACATATAAAATGGGTTTGGGAAGTGAAGTTTTAGCAACTTGTATAAAATCATCAGTTTTGCATGTACACAGTCAAGTACCATTCATCTCATCACTAAATAATTATGGATGAAAGCTTTAGTGTAATACATTCAGAAATTCTAAAACTCATGCCATTACAATACCAATTAACTCTAAAGCTCTAATAATTTCTATCAACTTGATCACTTGTCAGCAAAGCTGACATTGAACCTGATAGAGCAAGTATTTTTTGTTCTAATTTATAGATTCTTCCAGCTTGTGGATGAACCTGAGTAATCAGTTACTGATCTAGTTTAAAAGTCTAAACCAGGCACCAGAAGCACGCCTGAATTTGCATTTCTATTATGTTGATCTTTGAGAAGTTCTGTACCCTTTCTAATAATCTTCATTAAACTTTGGGCATTGTTAAAGTAATAATTTAGGCTTAGCTATCCATAATTTATTCCACTGTTTGGTTTTAACTTTTTTTTTTTCTTGTTCATCTTTCTTCTTGCTTTTATACAGTTACAGCAACATGTACATATATGTTAGTATTTGTTACGGTTGTTACTTCTCACTTCAGATACAGAATCACAGAATCATCTAGGTTGGAAGAGACCTCCAAGGTCATCTAGTCCAGCCTCTGACCTAACACTAACAAATCCTCCACTAAACCGTATCACTAAGCTCTACATCTAAACTTTTTTTAAAGGCCTCCAGGGATGGTGACTCCACCACTTTCCTGGGCAGCCCATTCCAATGCCTAACAACCCTATCAGTAAAGAACCTCTTCCAAACATTATACAACCTAACGCTCCCCTGGCACAACTTTAGCCCATTCCCTCTTATCCTGTCACCAGACGTGGGAGAATAGACCAATCCCCACCCCGCTACAGCCTCCTTTAAAGTACCTATAGAGTGCAATAAGGTCACCCCTGAGCATCCTCTTCTCCAGGCTGAACAAACCCAGCTCCCTCAGCCACTCCTCCTAAGACTTGTTCTCCATACCCCTCACCAGCTTCATTGCCCATTCTCTGGACTCGCTCGAGCACTTCCATGTCCTTCTTGTAGTGAGAGGCCCAGAACTGAACATGGTACTAGAGCTGCAGCCTCACCAGAGCTGAGTAGAGGGGGAAAATCACTTCCCTAGATACCAATATTGCTTCACAATGTATGACAAAATTACAAGAAAGTAACAAAGATATCATCATGCCTGAATTTCACTCAAAGAACTACTGATTTTTCTCGGACAATCTATTTTAGCCAGTGCTACTGTAAAACATTTTCCAGAAGTTTTCTCAGAAGTATTCCCATTACATTTTATTATCAATTACCTAATTACAAATAATCAAACTTGTGAATCTATTTATTTTTGAATGGGTGAAGAAGCCCTCAGATCATGTTCTGCTCTCACATAGAGTCCATAAATTTGAAAAAAAATATTCACTTAGGGACTTTTTTTTGTTACTTTTTCCATGTAGCACTTTCAAAGTCCATATTGTCATCTAACATCATAATAAAAACATTCAATTCTTATTTCATTTTGAAAGATGATCCAGTCTGGAAGTTAATACCTGCTGAAACATGGCAGAAGCCTGACGAGATGTCTATACAGTTTTCAGAAACACTCTCTATGATCTTTGAAAAGTCCTGGAGAACAGGAGAGGTATCTGAAGACTGGAGGATAGCCAATGTCACTCTGGCCTTCAAGAAGGGCAAGAAGGAGGATGTGAGAAACTACAGGCCAGTCTGTTTCACCTCTGTCCTTTTAAAGGTGTTGGAACAGCTTGTACTGGATGTTGTCTCCAAGCACTTGGAAGAGAAGAAGGAGTAGTCAGCAAGGATTCATTAAGGGGAAATCATGCTTGACCAACCATGTCTTCTGGGAAGATGTCTTCTGTGAAGACATCATCAGCTGGGTAGATGCAGGGGGAACAGTGGATGTCATCTACCTTGACTTTAACAAGGCTTTTGATACTGTCTCCCATGATGTCCTGGTAGCAAAGCTGAGAAAGTGTGGGATAGAGGAGTGGACAGTAAGGTAGGTTGAGAATTGGCTGACTGGACGAGCTCAGAGGGTGGTGATTGGCAGTGCAGGGTCCAGCTGGAGACCTGTGACTAGTGGTGATCCCCAGGCATCAGTACTGGGTCTGGTTTTGTTCAACATCTTCATCGATGACCTTGTAGAGTCCTGCACCTAGGAAGGAAGAACTGGACATATCAGTACAGGCTGAAGAATGACCTGCTGGAGGGCAGCTCTGTGGAGGAGGACCTGGGGGTCCTGGTGGATGACAGGCTGACCATGAGCCAGCACTGTGCTCTCATGGCAAAGAGGGCCAATGGGATCCTGGCATGCATTAAAAAGAGGGTGGCCAGTGGGTCAAGGGAGGTGATCCTCCCTCTCTACTCTGCCCTGGTCAGGCCTCACCTGGAGTACTGTGTCCAGTTCTGGGCTCCCCGGTACAAAAACAACAGGGATCTCCTGGAAAGAGTCCAGCGGAAGGCCACAAAGATGATATGGGGCCTTTCGCTATGAAGAAAGGCTGAAAGACCTGGGTCTGTTCAGCCTTCAGAAAAGAAGACTGAGAGGGGATCTTATTAATGTTTACAAATATCTTAAGTGTGGGAGACCGAGGGATTTGGCCAACCTCTTTTCAGTGGTTTGCAGGGACAGGACAAGGAGCAATGGCCACAAAATGGAGTACAGGAAGTTCCGCACCAACGTGCGAAAGAAATTCACGGTGAGGGTGATGGAGTACTGGAACAGGCTGCTCAGGGAGGTTGTGGAGTCTCCTTCTCTGGAGATATTCAAGGCCTGTCTGTACGCCTTCCTGGGCAACCTGCTCTAGAGAACCTGCTTTGGCAGGTGGGTTGTGTGACATAAGGACCATATGGACATCAGGGTTCTTTTAGGATCAGTAACTGCATAACTTCATCCATTTCTTATTGAGGACAGGATCCCTTATATCATTTGCTCTACAGCAGTACTTTTCCACTCACTATCCCTTGGTTAAAAAAATTTGCCCAGCAACCGCAAAAACCCAGCAACTTCCATGCCTTAATGGCTGGAGAACAAGCAACCAGAGATAAGGCATCTCCTGAATCACCCTTCTTCATTCCCTCTAAACTCTTTACATTCTTGATGGCCTCATTATTAAGAGTCTGATGTTATCACCAACCATGGGGCTTGTCAACCCCCAAGGCCACACTCCCACAGGTTTGGACCCTATGATCTCTTGAAGTCCCTTCCAACCCTTACAATTCTGTGATTCTGTGATTTTCACAGAAGCTTTTAGGATCTCAGATAGTCAGCATTACCTTGCTGGGCCCTATGTGTCGTGCTATACATCCTTGATATATGAAGTGAGATTAGTCCGGTTGTATATATTCCTGCTTAGGGGGTGTTACTATTTTCAATTAATTCATGAAAAAAAAAAAAAAGAAGTTCAATAAACCTGTATCATCATATGATTTTCTTATAAAGATATAAGAAAACACCTCAGGTATTTCAGCGAAACCTCCTTCAATATTTTTGATGTAGAAAAATTTAAAACAAGTGCAAGGTAGAAAGGAAGCTGACCTTATCTATATGTACTTCAGAATCTGAAGTTACCAAATATAGTAAGAGGCATGAGGATTTATCTTCAGTTCATATCTAATCGAAGAGTAATTGAACTGGTGTTGCTGAAATGGACAAGTTCATTACAGAATCAAAACCTGGGAGCTAGCAGGATCATCAAGAGGGCTTTAGACTAGGTAGGAAGGGGAAGGGGGAGAAATAAGACTATAAAGAGATGAGCCTGGGGGAGCAGTCCCACAGCTGAGGGTTAGGGCAATTGTGCAACTCAAGTGTATCTACAACAACGCACACAACGTGGGCAACAAACAGGAGGAGCTGGAAGCCATTGTGTGGCAGGTGACTTTGACGTAGTCACCATCACTGAAACATGGTGAAACCTCTCCCATGACTGGAGTGCTGCAGTGGATGGCTACAAGCACTTCAGAAGGGACAGGCTACTAAGGATGGGTGGTGGCGTGGCTGTCTGTATTAGAGGATGTTTCAATGCTGTTGAGGTTGGGGTTGGGAATGATAAGGTAAAGCCCTTGTGGCTAAGAGGCCAGGGGGTTAGCCAACAAGGCAAACAGCTTGGTGGAAGTCTGTTATAGACTGCGAAGCCAGGATGAAGAGACGGGTGAGACATTCTATAAGCAGCTGGTGGAAGTCACTTGAACATCAGAACTTGTTCACATTAGGAACTTTAACTTCCCAGATATATGTTGGAAACAAAATACATACTTGAGGAAGCAGTCTAGAATGTTCCCAGAGTGCATGGAAGACAGTTTCCTCATTCAGCTGGTTAATGAGCCTACCAGATGAGGTTCCTCACTAGACTTGCTATTCACAGAGAGGGACTGGTGGGAGATGTGGTGTTAGGGAGTTGTCTTGGGCAGAGTGACCACAAAACAGTAGAGTTCTCTATTCTTGGTGAAGTCAGGAGGGGGGCCAGTAAAACCTTTGCCCATGTCAATAATTGCTGAGTGATCTTCCTGTCCCTATCTCAACCCATATTCCCTTTTCATCATATTTTTTCCCCCTTTCTTTTTGAGGAGGGGGAGTGAGAGAGCGGATCACCAGAGCCAAGTACAGGGGGACAATCATGACAAGTTGTGTAAAATAATGCTTTTGTGCTCCAAGAACAAGAAATACCTGCTTTACCACAGAAAGCTTGAAAATTTTAGGTAGCTGTTGTGCATTCCATTTTCATACTACAGCAAAGTCAGCTGAGATACCAAAAACAAATGAATTAATTCAAATGTTGAATCTAGTTTTCCTCTATCTTGTCAGCCTTGCTTTAAATGATTTCATTCTGGGTAAGTTGAAAATAACAACTTTATACTTTGAGCTTTGAATTTCAGTCAGTATTTAGTACTTTCTAAAAAATAATGTAATAGCATAATTAAACATATACATAATACTATCTGAAAAAGTTACCTGCTTAGTTATCCTCTGAGATTTCTTATTATAGGATGAATTATGGCATATGAGAATTGAATACAGTGGACTATATTTAAGGAAAATTCTGGATTTTTTTTTTCTTTTCACCTTCATAACTTCAATTTTCTCTCTCGCCCAGAAAATTTTAAAGGGAAAGATAACCAATAGCTCATATAAAACTGGTGATTTGAAGACATTCAGTCTATTTTAGTATTCCAGGAGTCACCTGAATTCTGTTTGAGGGTGTAGTTGGGCTTTGCAGAGGACTGTCCAGGGTGGTGGTATAACCCTGTCCCTGGACATGTTTAAGAGACTTTTCAACATGGCCCTACAGGATATGGTTTAGTGATGGGGCTCGGTAGGTCAGAATGATGATTGGACCCGATGATCCTGAAGATCATTTTCAATGTGGATGATTACATAATCCTAAGAGAAGTCTGGTATTACTGGTTATTCTTCTCTATTTGGTGAGAAGACCTAAGTGATGATGATTCAATCTTTCATATAAATGACATAATAGTGAGAATGAGGTTTTAGTTAGTTTCATTTTAATCCCCATTCTATGCTCTAAGTAATCAAGTAATTTTATTTATTTATTTTATGTTTAAAAACTTAACTCTTCCAGGTTAAAAACAAAACAAAACAAAACAAACAAACAACAACAAAAATTAGAACTGGTTCACTCAAAAGATTTGTTGTACATTTTAATTCCAGACAGTCTGAAAATTTCCCCAGCTCCAAGGGAAATGAACATAAAGAAAATAAATTGTATCTGATATCTAATGTATCAAGAAGTGTTCAAGGCCAGGTTAGATGGGGCTTTGAGCAACCTGGTCTAGTAGAATGTGTCCCTAGTAGTGGGGTTGGAATTAGATGATCCTTAAGGTCCTTTCCAATCCAAACCATTCTATGGTTCTATAACCTAAATATTGAAAAACTTCATACAGTATGCAAAGTACAAAGCAATATTGGCATTACCACAAGTCTTTCAGATAAAAACACCTTGATTTGGAGAAAAGATAACCTGGAAAAAATAACAAAGTGGTTATGCATTCATTAACTGTAATTCTCTTGCAAGCTCACTTAACAGGGCCAGAAAACCAATAATGAACAAAGAAAATATTGAACTAACAATCAAAATATTTCAGAATAATACCTGACATTTCCTGTTAAATGTGGAAGAGCTGACCATAAGTCAGCAATGTGCTCTTGTGGCCAAGAAGGCCAACAATATCCTGCAGTGAATTCAGATCGTTGTCAGCAGGTCAAGAGAGGAGATCCTCCCCCTTTACTCAGCTCTGGTGTGGCCATATCTGTAGTATTGTGTCCAGTTCTGGGCTCTACAGTACCAAAGGGGTGTGAAACTACTGGAGTGAGTCCAGAGGAGGGCTACTAATATGATTAGAGGACTGGAGCACCTGTCATACAAGGACAGTCTGAGAGAACTGGGCCTGTTTCACCTGGAAAAGAGAAGACTAAAGCGAGACCTCATCAGTGTATAAAAATATCTTAGGGGAAGGTGTCAAGAAGATGGAGATGGCCTCTTTTCAGCTATGCCCAATGAGAGGACAAGAGGCAATGAGCACAAACTGAAGCACAGGAAGTTCCATCTGAGTATGAGAGGGCATTTCTTTACTGTAAGGGTGACAGAGCACTAGCACAGGTTGTCCAGAGAGGCAGTGGAGTCTCCTTCTCTGAAGATATTCAAAACCCACCTGGATGCCATCTTGTGCAATGTGCTCTGCTTGACAATGTGCCTCCTGCTTGGGAGGGGGCTTGCACAAGATCTTCAGAGGTCCCTTCCAACCTCAGCCATTCTGTGATTCTGTGAGTTAGACAGCTTTCTCCTCTAAAAGCAGCAAAGCTTTTTATGGAAATTTTTTGGATGGAATTCTGTTTCTGTTAACTAAGGATAATGATACCTGATAGAACTGATTTTTAAGAATTGATCATATATAAAACAAAACATCAATTTAACTGCTAGTAAAAGAAAAAGCCAGCTATCGAGTCATTTTTGACAGAAAACTGCAAACATAACTTTTGTCTTTTAAACCACTGTATATCTTTCCCAGAATAACAAGTCTTCCAATTTAACCTGTATCTCACACCACAAAGCAAAGGATTTTGCCTTTTCTTTTCTCTTCAGTGTAGTGTTTTCCAGTGGTTACTCAGCAAAATAAACAGGGCACTTACAATTAGGGTGGGTGAGATATTTTCAATGAAAATTCCTTTACATATCACTATGTATCACAATGTTTTGGTCATCATCTGAAAACAGATTCTGAATTCCTCAAAATAGTTCAAAAACACACACAGATCTACTTCATATATAAACAGTTCAAGAACTATCTAATATCAAACATATTTGTTTCTTATAGTGGTATTTTTATATCACTTTTATTTCATCAGTTAATCTACTTCTTCTGGATGGCACTCTAAAAGCATTCAAAATAGTTGTGAAGATATTGATTTTATTGAAAAACTTCTATTCCACATATTTTCCTTACATTTTCCTGCCACAGTGTTCACTGCAAACAAATGTATCAACTCTAATATCTGATAGACAATAAAGATTGGTGTAAAGAAAATTAAGTAAATAAAACATTATTAAAAATTTAAATATACACACAGTATCATTCTATGCTTACTTGTACTGCACCTGATGCAAGATATTAAGCTGAAAGAGATTATAGATGTCATTTGCTGTGACAATTTAGCAATATAAACAATGGATCATCTCTTAGTCAGTCCTGAGATTCATAAATTGAAGTTCTCATACATTTACCTTTGTATTTCTTTCTCTGTTTATTTTCAACTACCATTATTTGAGGAAATCTAGATTACTCAAAAATATCTATGCTTTGGAGTATTTCCACCTACAAAGTGAAAACTGTATTCTCTATACAACTTTTGGTAATTTACTTAATACTATTGCCAAGAGTGGATAATATTATTTATGAAATTTAAATATGCACTGTGTTACATATCTTAACAAGTCTTAAATGAGAATTTATGCAGAATGCTTTTGTCAAATAAACAACATACCTTAAAATCTGCTACCTGGCCAAGGGAAGCGGTTTTCCTGCTCTACTGTGTGCTGGTGTTGCCTCACCTCGAATATGGTGTGAAGTTTTAAGCATCCCTCATATTATATAAAACTGTTAGAGAGTGTCCAAACGAGGGCAACGGTGAAGGGTCTGGAGGGGAAGATGTTTGGAGAGCAGCTGAGGTCACTTGGTTTGTTCAGCTTGAAGAAGAGAAGACTGAGAGACTTCATCACGGTCTACAGCTTCCTCACAAGGGGAACAGAGGGGCAGGCACTGATCTCTTCTATCTAGTCACCAGCAGTAGGACACAAGGGAATGGCAGCAGGAGTTCAGGCAGTATATCAGCTGTAGATGTTTAGAGGAAGTTTTTAATCTGAGGGTTAGAGGCACTGGAACTGGTTGCCCAAAGAAGTTGTGGATGCTCTATTCCTGGAAGTGTTCAGGGTCAGGTTGAACTTGCAACCAGATCTAGTGGATGGTTTTCCTGCCCATTGCATGGGGTTTGTAACTAGGTGATCTTCAAGCTCTCTTTCAACTCAATACATTCTATGCATTAAATGGTTTTATAGAAATAAATATAATTTATCTAACAACTTCGGTAATTTCACAGGGAGAATTTACAGAATCACAGAATCATCTAGGTTGGAAGATGATCTGATCCAAGATCATCTGGTCACAGGTCAAACCTGTGACCTAACACTAACAAGTCCTTCAAATTCAACTCTGAGGTATGCTTTCTTAAGACTTCATAAAACCAGATTATTTTTGCTTCTGTCTGTCCATATAAACTAATAATAATCAAAGATTAACCAGAATCAATAAAATAACTTGTGTAAATAGCTGTCCATGAACAAGTCTACAAAAAGTTCAAGATTATAACTTTCACATTTTAATATATCTAAATATATACTGTAGCTTGTCTGTATTTATTTTTAATCTAATTACAGAATAAAAGTGCTAAACATAACATGTAGAGCTTAAACGATATATTATAGACAAAGCATTGTCATCTCATATGAGTTCTTCTTTCACAGTTAAAACACGTTTGTGATGCCTTTTCCTGGCTGATGTGACACCAGCTCAGTATGTTATATAAATCAACTTTGTTGAAAATTAAACAGTACAGGTCATTGTAAGTGCTTCAATGAGCAAAATGAGCATTTTGCAAGTCCTATTGCATGCACTGGCTAAACAAACACACACACACACACACACATAAATAAATGAATAAATAAATAAAAATCAGTTGTTTTATAACATAAATTTTACTCTATGCCAACTAAAGAAATTTATTCTGAAACTGGGTTAATATTTGTCTATTTCCCAAATCATGTGTAGAGGAAGAAGATAGATAGCAGGTGTAATAGACTGCATCCTAAGTAGGATAGCTCGGTAAAATGTGCTTTCTTTTATCATTCGATAAGAAGAGCATGGTGTTTCTGATTCAGTCCCTTCAGTCTTTGAAAGCACAAACAAGTATTCATTATTTATAATACACCACATTGTGATGTAAGCATGTCTTGTAGGTGTTTCAGCTCACTGAGCTTGGAAAAGTGTCCTATTAGAATGGAAAAGCACATTTGCATTTTCTCTTATAAAAAATGCCACTGAGCATGCTTTACTTTTTACCACTGGATGTCTAGAAAACAGTCCATATCTTCCATTTTCCAATAGCTTATTTCTTACATGTCAGGTAATATCCCTTTCATAATGTCCATAAAGAAACAAACAAAACCAAATAAAGTGACAAAAAATGATAAACAATGTTGTATGCTTTCCTTATTATCTGTTATTCTCCCCACAGAAAATGGTGCTGTTGCATACTAATACAATCACATCGCATTGATTAATAATAGAAATTCAGACTTCATTTGAAAATGTTAATGAATCATTGAAAAGTAATGATTATTCACTGTATCATTGCGCTGATTATTCATCACCATCTGAAAAAAGTCTGATCTCATTTACATTTAAGATATTTCAAAATAGTTAATATCACTATACCAGTTTAACATATTATTATTATTATATTAAAATTATAGAGTTGTTATGTATTAGTATAAATCAGTATTATTAGTAGTATAGCTTATTGTTTTCCAGAAATTCCATTAGATCTTTTCTTGTAATTTATCTGTTACCATTGAAGATGTATTAAATAAAACAGTAGCCTCTTTTAATGTGATATTAAACACACAATCAACATTTCACTGAATTAAATAATTTCAGAACGCTGACCACATTTTCATATAATATGTATTAACCATTTTTAATTTAAATGAAGTTTCCAAGACTTCTGATTCCTGTAGAATACCATGCCAAAATCTAGCATGTGATCACAGTTAATTCTCTGTAAAATGACAGTGTGACATGAAACTCCCTCATTAATTTGAAAACAGGCTGCATTATTTTAGGGTTGCTTAACTTGACTATACTATTTCTGAAAACAAACAAGCAAACAAACAAAAACTTCCTCCTTATTCTCTATCACAGAGCACCGCAGCAGTGATAGCTTAGAATTAAGCTAGTAGAAACAATATACATTCAGATATGTTTTAGGTTTTGGGCCTTAAACAAAGGGTCCATTCACAGAACCTGCATACCAGTATAAACACCTAATTCTATTTTTGAGGTTTAACTTAAATCCCATTGAGCATCTGAACAGATGCATAGAGGCACAAATTTCTGGCATCTGTCCCCTCAGGCCTGTCTGGAAACAATTCAATCCTGTCACTACTTGGCAGGTTGGTGCCTGACTTATGCCTGAGATCATCATTCTCTACTAGCCTGCTGAGGGACTCAAAATTATATATACTCATTTGAGTATATATACTCATTTGAGTTATATACTCATTTGGTTTAAGGTCTCTACAAAACACAACTAAAACAATGTTCTGTGTTCAGTGTTCAATGTTCTTCTCTCTTTTTTCTTTTTCTGTTTTCTTCTTTCTCTTTCTTAGTATCCTGAAGACATATCTCAAAACCAAATGTTACTTCAAGGATGTGTGAGACTTCAAAGACCCCATCTCATAGCACTTACAGCATCTCATTTTTTCTTGGTGGAACAAAGGCAATTATTACCTCAGCTTTAGTACACAGAATTACATTAATTGCTTCTGCATGGTCTCACAAATTTCAACTATTCTATGCAGCCTTGCATGCAGCTGTGTAGGCCTCATGCAGCCTTTCCCAGTTGCTGAAATAAGATCTTACACTTTCCAAAGGGCACAGGTCTCTGAATTTCATATGTACTTGCACATATAACATGCAGTAAGCAAGTCATGTTTATGATGAGGACTGGACTGTTTGATGCAATCCTTTTCTTAGATTTTCCTCTTTCTGAATTCTTGCTCTGAGTCAGCAAATCCACTATTTTGAGGTTTGTGATGAAGATGATGGATAATATGAAGGGAGAGTAAGATAGTTCTGACTTCCAATTACTATGCTGTGTTTCTCAGCTAGAGTAATCCATCTTAGAAGAGACATAGTCCCTGTAAAAGCAATAATGAACACAAAAATAAGTGTAAATCATAAAGGATGAGAAGAGAAAGGTGAAATTTTGTAGACAGGAAAAAAAAAAAAAAGAAAAGTAAAAAAAAAAAAGAGAAACAAACAAAACAAACAAACAAACAAACAAGCAAACAACTTACAACAGTAAACTATAATAGTTCTACTTTCCTGATATACTTAATTGACTGGCTGATGTGGTTTTAATTCTCCAGGCTTGTGTTTTGGTAAAAGTTTCTTACACATGAGCATGTGCCTTCTCCTTACTGCAGAAAAAGACATATAGAACTGGCTAACCAATATCAAATGAGAAATCACATTACCCCAGATTCACAGACTGTTTTATTTTACTTTGGTCTCCAGATTTCTTTTTTCCCAATCCAATGATTTGATTATGCTTGACAATGCTATTTGGTACTCTTGATTTTGTGTTGCATAGAGTGAAAAGGAAATAATTATACTACAATTATAAAGAAAGACATGCAGGCTTATGTCATATTGTGTCATATTTATGTCATATCATATTTAAAACCTCAAAGTGACAGCCAGTCATTCTATTTACCCTTTTTTTTTTAGTCCAAAGCTATAAGAGATTTAAAAAAGTTTCCATTTATGAACCCTATATTGAGGTTAAATGGTCAAACACTACTTTATTCCTTGAGATGAAGCAACAAGGTACACAATGAATAACAATTCAAAGATTTCCAATTTAAACACATTAATTAACAAGAAGACATTGAATACCAACAGAAACTTAATAGTCAATTAATGATCCAAGGTTTTGCTCTCAGCTATGAACTCCTACAGCTAATTTATTGGGCAGTGGCTATGGATGCTATTTAAATTGTTTAAAAATAATAATAACTATAAAGTGATTATAGTTTATAAAAAAGTCATATAAAGTGATTATAATAATTATAATGTAATTAGGCATTTCTGGAAGATATAATAATACCTTTTGTACCATTTCATATGTTAGTATATAATACGTGTTTATAATCTGATGTGATACTAAAAGATGTAATATGTTAATTATTTGATTATTATTATTATTTTTTAATATGCTCTAACTACAGTGAAAAAGTCTTGGAACTGAATTTAGGAAAAATTTTATATCAAAAGTGTGACTGTATAATACAGACACCAAGATTTTGTTGTTGTTGTGGATTTGTTTGTTTGTTTGTAACTGCTTTTTTTTTTTTTTTTTGTAAATGTTAATCAGAAACTATACAAGCAGCAACTGTGTACTAAAAGTACTCTGAATGCAGAGTACTCTAAGTGTCAGGCCTGACTAACATGAACAGCTCAGTATGAAGTTTTTGAAAATTACGTTTGTTTTTTTTTTCCAGTTTACCTGTCATATGGACTTTGATAGATATTTATTAGTACAACAGCTACATGGTGGCAGAATTAGTGACAAACAAATTGTGTGAACTTGTGGATTTGTACACTGCATTTTCAGGAAAAAAAAAAAAAAAAAAAAAAAAAAAAAAAAAACTTGTACAATCCTCTGCAGGATCTTTTGTTGGAGATTATCACTGTTTTCCTTAATTTCATAAATATAAGATTATTTTTGTAGTGTACATTTTTTATGATAATATTTCTATTTACATGGTTAGGGGTATGGATGTTATGTTCCAATGCATTTTCTTTTTAAAGAAAAATTAATGCGTTTGGACCACAGAATACTGAAATTGTTTTTTTTTTTTTTTTTTTAATACCGTATTTTTAAAAAAATATCTTAATTGAAAATAAGACTAAAAGCTAAAATTTTTGTAATGTTCCAAAGTATGGGATTTCAAAGGGCATGTTAATCTGAGAAAATTCTGAAGCAACTTCAAATGCAATATGTTATTTTATTGTATTTTTCTGATCTATTATACGTGTCTACATATTTTATGATATGTCAATTGAAATTCCTAACTATCTCCTGATGGTATATATTAGACTTTACCCTCTTTCTATTCTGCTGTTTCATAGATCAAAGTGAAAGTGTTTGAGGTTTAGTCACTTTTACTGTTTTTTATGTAAAAAATAAGAAAAATATTAGTTTATAAATAAGTTGGTCGGATAGCCTTATAGACCTGCAAAATTGTAGTTCTTTGTTAAAATTGAAAAGAACTGGAATCTCACACAGAAGCTCATGCATAGACATAAAAAATAGAAGCACCTATACATAAGAATTTTCAGCATTGCTTTCACACTGACCAGCCCAAAGAAATCAATGACTTCTGTTGTTCCTGTTTTAGTATTCCTATACTGCTTATAAATGAAGATGCCTCTTCTGTGAGCTTTTAGGTTTCATATGAAAGTATTAATAAAACAAACCTACATAAAGTAGAATAGTTGAGATATATAACCTATTTCTTTGGTTGGATATTAGGAAGGTATCCTTTACCGAAAGAGTTATTAGGCATTGGAATGGGTTGCTCAGAGAAGTGGTTGAGTCACCATCCTTGGAGGTCTTTAAAAAAAGTTTAGATGTAGAGTTTAGTGATATGGTTAAGAGGAGAACTTGTTTGTGTTAGGTCAGAAGTTGGACGAGGTGATCTTGAGGTCTCTTCCAACCTAGATCATTCTGTGATTCTGTGATTTGAATCCTCTCTATTTATTTATTTATTTTTTAATTATTCACAGATGTCTATTTATTAAGGTAGTCAAGAGAAATGAGCTTCAAATTGTTCATCAAGTGAAATTACTGCATGGGCTTTTATGCATCTAACCAAGATGAAGAATTAAACAAAATATTGCATAAGCAACTAGAAGTGTTGTGATTGCTAGCACTCATTTTCATGGGAGATTTCAACTTCCCAAATATCTGATGGAAATATAATACAGAGGAGAAAAAAACAGGCTAGGACATTCTTGAAATGTGATTAACTTCCTGACACAGGTGGTGACGGAATTGGCTATGAAAGGTGCCCCACTTGAATTGTGGTATTTTAACAAGGAATGTCTAAAAGGTGATGTGGTGGTTAGAGGCCATCTCGAGCACAGTGATAACAAGAGATGTCCGTCTTTAGTCAAGCAAGGAAAGCAGTCAAAAGAACTGCTATTTTGGATTTTTGGAGGGCAGACTTAGGCCTGTTTAGGGACCTGGTAGACAGAATCACTTGGAATACAGTACTAAAGGGCAATAGAGTCCAGGATGGTTGGACATTTTTCAAGAATTAATTCTTGAAGGCATGGGAGCAGGTCATCTCTATGTACTGAAAGACAAGCTGACAGGGAAGAAGACCAACCTGGCAGAAAAGAGAGCTTCTTCTGGAACTTGGGGAAAAAACAGAAAAGTATATGACCTTTAGAAAAAGAAAGACAACTCAAGAGGACTACAAAGATGTTGCAAAGTTATGTAGGAGTAAATTAGAAAGGCCAAAGCCCAGCTAGGATTTAACTTGGCTACTGCAGTAAAGAAGGACACAAAATATTTTTATAAATGCATAAACATCAAAAGGAGGTCTAAGTAGTGTTTTCTACTACTGAAGGAACTAAGTAGGGCCTTCACAGTGCCTTCTTTGTGTCAGTCTTTATTAGTAAGCCTGATTGTTCTTTGGGTATCCAGCCTCCTGAGCTGGAAAACAGAGACAGCAAGCAGTATTAAAGCCTTTGTAATCCAAAGGGAAATGGTTAGTGACCTACTACACCACTTGAACACACACAGAGCCAGATAGAGCCACACAAGAGTATTGAAGGAGCTTGCAGAAGTGCTCACCAAGCTGTTTTCAATAATTTTTTTCAATAAATTCTTCTAACCAGGGAGATCCCAGCTGACTGGAGATTGGTAAATTTGATGCCAATACACGTGAAGGGAAGGAAGGATGATTTAGGGAATTACAGAATCACAGAATCACAGAATTTCTAGGTTGGAAGAGACCTCAAGATCATCAAGTCCAACCTCTGACCTAACACTAACAGTCCCCACTAAACCATATCCCTAAGCGCTACATCTAAACTTCTTTTAAAGACTTCCAGGGATGGTGACTCCACCACTTCCCTGGGCAGCCTGTTCCAATGTCTCACAATGCTTTCGGTAAAGAATTTCTTCCTAACATCCAACCTAAAACTCCCCTGGCACAACTTAAGTCCATTCCCCCTCGTCCTGTCTCCAGGCACGTGGGAAAACAGACCAACCCCCACCTCGCTACAGCCTCCTTTAAGGTATCTGTAGAGAGCAATAAGGTTGCCCCTGAGCCTCCTTTTCTCCAGGCTGAACAAGCCCAGCTCCCTCAGCCGCTCCTCGTAGGACTTGTTCTCCAGGCCACTCACCAGCTTTGTCGCCCTTCTCTAGACTCGCTCAAGCACCTCGATGTCCTTCTTGTAGCGAGGGGCCCAAAACTGAACACAGTACTCAAGGCGCGGCCTCACCAGAGCCGAGTACAGGGGGACAATCACTTCCCTAGCCCTGCTGGTCACACTGTTTCTGATACAAGCCAGGATGCCGTTGGCCTTCTTGGCCACCTGAGCACACAGCTGGCTCATATTCAGCCGACTATCCACCATCACTCCCAGGTCCTTCTCTCCCTGGCAGCTTTCCAACCACTCATCTCCCAGCCTGTAGCTCTGCTTGGGGTTATTGCACCCCAGGTGCAGGACCCGGCACTTGGCCTTGTTGAACTTCATACAGTTGACCTCAGCCCATCAGTCCAGCCTATCCAGATCCTCCTGCAGAGCCTTCCTACCCTCAAGCAGATCTACACACGCACCTAACTTGGTGTCATCTGCAAACTTACTGAGGGTGCACTCAATGCCCTCGTCCAGATCATCGATGAAGATATTAAAGAGGACCGGCCCCAGCACCAAGCCCTGGGGAACGCCACTAGTGACTGGCCTCCAACTGGACTTGACTCCATTTACCATGACTCTTTGGGCCCAGCTATCCAGCCAGTTTCTAACCCAATGAAGCGTGCGCCAGTCCAAGCCTAGGGCAGCCAGTTTCTTGAGGAGAATGCTGTGGGAGACGGTGTCAAAAGCCTTACTGAAGTCAAGGTAGACCACATCCACAGCCTTTCCCTCATCTACCCAGTGTGTCACTTTGTCATAGAAGGAGATCAGGTTCATCAAGCAGGACCTGCCTTTCATAAACCCATGCTGACTGGGCCTGATCACCTGCCTGCCCTGCAAGTGCCGCATGATGACTCTCAAGAGAATCTGCTCCATGAGCTTCCCTGGAACTGAGGTCAAACTGACAAGCCTGTAGTTTCCCAGGTCTGCCCTCTGGCCCTACTTGGGTCCTAACAATCCCATGCAGTGGTATAGGCTTGAGGAAGAATGGCTGGCAAAAAGGATCTGGGGGTGTTTGTAAACAGCTAGCTGAATGTGAGCCAGCAGTGTGCTCAGGTGGCCAAAGCCAATAACATCCTGCCTTGTATCAGAAATTGTAAGCAGAACTAGAGAAGTGATTGTTCATATGTACTCAGAGCTAGTGAGACAGTACCTTGAGTACTGTGTTCAACTGTTAGCCCCTCACTACAAGAAGGACATCAAGATGCTGGAACATGTTCAGAGAAGAGTAATGAAGCTGCTGAAAAGACAAAAAAAGAAGACACATGAGTAACTGAGGGAAATATATTTGTTTAATCTGGGGATAAGGAGGGGTCGTTGTTCTCTACAACTGCCAGAAAGGGTGGACGTTGCTCTCTTTTTTTAAGGTGACGGGTGATAGAACACAGGGAAACTGTTTCTAGAATGTCAAGGGATGTTTAGAATAGATATCAGGAAGAAGTTAACAGAAGAGTGGTCAGGCATTAGAACAAGCCACCCAGGGAAGTGGTGATGTTGCCATCCCTGGCGGTAAAGAATCATGTGGATGTGGTGCTTAGGGTCATGGGTTAGTGGTGATTTTAGTAGTGGTAGGTGATGGTTGGACTTGAAAAGCTACCTAGTAAAACAAAAGACACTTGTCTTGTTCAGATAACATTTTAGGGAGGAGGGTGATATTACTTATACCTTTTAGTTCATTATGAAATAATTAACAAATATATCTAGCTACCACATGAAAATCTGTAGACATGCACACTGATATGGTTAATTGTGTACCACTGAGAACTAATATTCATAAATAAATAAATAAAGCTTCAAATATCATCTTACTGAGGACACTACACAGAAAGCAAAACAATCATATTTATTTATTTGTTGGAAGGGCTTACTAATATTGAATCAATATCAATGGATTGCACTTCCTAAATGGACAAAGACTAAAAACTAAGACAATAATTGTAGCACAAGTCAAATAAAAGGTTTAAATATACGTAGGGTATTTAAGTACACTGAAACTAGACATGGCTGAGGCGCAGAACAAACCTAACGGAAAAAAACATTGACAAACTTAACCTTGATGTAACAAGTGGTTATCAACGTCTGTCTTTCCCTTTTCTCTACTTTTAACTCCTGTGATTTAGGAATGCTTCTAGTTTTACAGAGAGCAGCAATAGATCTGCTGTTAGCCCTTTTATACACTTGCTCTGTCTTGCATTCATTTTCACAGCAGTGTATCACTTCTTTGCCATGTGGGATCAGGTCATCCAAGAAAGCTGTGGAGCTTCACCAGCATCAAGAAATGCTGCAGTGAGTGCACAGAAAACGAAACTATTGCAGTAAAACTGCAGGCAGATTAAACTCTCTCTAGGTTATATCCTCACACCCTTGATAAGTTTGTGTATGAAAAAGACAGATAGAAAGGAACACTGAGATTTGTCTGCAAACAGGGAAGTGTTGAGACCAAGAAAGGTGGGATCCATGGGAAAGCAAAGCACCATAGATACTTCTGTTTAATGTTGAAGTGACTGTGAAGAAACTAACAACAGTTGTTAGATTGTAGAGACAGGGAGTTTCTCTCCCTACACAACCCTACAGTTCTTCAGTGGGCAGAATAAATATGCTTAAAAAATCTTAACGAAGGCCATCATAACTGTGTTAAGCCATTGCAAAAAAAGATTTAAAATGTGTTTGAAATGTCACACAGTACTCTGAACTTTTGTCACTAAAGTAAAGGAAGTTAAGATATATTTGCAAGGTGTTCCAGTGATTCATGGAGCAGATTCTCCTGAGAGTCATCACGCAGCACTTGCAGGGCAGGCAGGCGATCAGGCCCAGTCAGCATGGGTTTATGAAAGGCAGGTCCTGCTTGATGAACCTGATCTCCTTCTATGACAAAGTGACACACTGGGTAGATGAGGGAAAGGCTGTGGATGTGGTCTACCTTGACTTCAGTAAGGCTTTTGACACCGTCTCCCACAGCATTCTCCTCAAGAAACTGGCTGCCCTAGGCTTGGACTGGCGCACGCTTCATTGGGTTAGAAACTGGCTGGATAGCTGGGCCCAAAGAGTCATGGTAAATGGAGTCAAGTCCAGTTGGAGGCCAGTCACTAGTGGCGTTCCCCAGGGCTTGGTGCTGGGGCCGGTCCTCTTTAATATCTTCATCGATGATCTGGACGAGGGCATTGAGTGCACCCTCAGTAAGTTTGCAGATGACACCAAGTTAGGTGCGTGTGTAGATCTGCTTGAGGGTAGGAAGGCTCTGCAGGAGGATCTGGATAGGCTGGACTGATGGGCTGAGGTCAACTGTATGAAGTTCAACAAGGCCAAGTGCCGGGTCCTGCACCTGGGGTGCAATAACCCCAAGCAGAGCTACAGGCTGGGAGATGAGTGGTTGGAAAGCTGCCAGGGAGAGAAGGACCTGGGAGTGATGGTGGATAGTCGGCTGAATATGAGCCAGCTGTGTGCTCAGGTGGCCAAGAAGGCCAACGGCATCCTGGCTTGTATCAGAAACAGTGTGACCAGCAGGGCTAGGGAAGTGATTGTCCCCCTGTACTCGGCTCTGGTGAGGCCGCGCCTTGAGTACTGTGTTCAGTTTTGGGCCCCTCGCTACAAGAAGGACATCGAGGTGCTTGAGCGAGTCTAGAGAAGGGTGACAAAGCTGGTGAGTGGCCTGGAGAACAAGTCCTACGAGGAGCGGCTGAGGGAGCTGGGCTTGTTCAGCCTGGAGAAAAGGAGGCTCAGGGGCAACCTTATTGCTCTCTACAGATACCTTAAAGGAGGCTGTAGCGAGGTGGGGGTTGGTCTGTTTTCCCACGTGCCTGGAGACAGGACGAGGGGGAATGGACTTAAGTTGTGCCAGGGGAGTTTTAGGTTGGATGTTAGGAAGAAATTCTTTACCGAAAGCATTGTGAGACATTGGAACAGGCTGCCCAGGGAAGTGGTGGAGTCACCATCCCTGGAAGTCTTTAAAAGAAGTTTAGATGTAGCGCTTAGGGATATGGTTTAGTGGGGACTGTTAGTGTTAGGTCAGAGGTTGGACTTGATGATCTTGAGGTCTCTTCCAACCTAGAAATTCTGTGATTCTGTGATTCTGTGATCAGCACTTTTTACTGATTCATGAAAATTAGGAGAACGTTAACCTTGCCACTGTACAGGTACAGAAGAACAAGTGAGAACTAATGTTAGAATATTACTTGTGTAAAATAAAAATCTGCTCTTTCAGAGAAACAATCAAACAAAAACTTATAGAACCTTAATTAAGCTGGAAAAGACCTCTAAGATCATCAAGTCCAACTATTAACCTAGCACTGCCAAGCCTACCACTAAACTATGTCCCTAAGCATTGATCTTGGATACCTCCAGGGATGTTGAGTCAACTGGGAAGCCTGTTCCAATGTCTCACAACCCTTTCAGTGAAGAAAATTTTCCCAATATCTAATCTAAACTTCCCCTGGTGAATCTTGAATCTATTTATTCTTGTATCACCCTGTGCTTAGGAGAAGAGACAGTCATCACTTTGCTACAAGTCAAAGTGTTTGAGCTCTAAGAATAGTTTAGAGGTCTCACACAAAAGGTTAATACTTACTGACCCAGAGCATACACATGAAATATACTAAATCTAGCTGACATGAAGCAATGATTTTGAGACACTAGTTATGGTATTTATTAGATTTACATAGACATTTTAAAAAGAACATAAAACCCCTCAGTATTTATTTATTTGATACTTTGGAAAGGAAGTAGATAAGGTGTTGTTATTTTAATAGTTCTACCTTCAACTGAAAATCACATCTTAATACCATAAGCAGACCTACAATCTCCTTTTCTTTTTTGCTCTTACCTACCAATCTTTGGTAGAAGAAAATATTACTGACTGGCAACAAGAGAATCAACAGAAATTGAACTTCTAGGGATCAGTGAAATCAGCAGAAGTCTACTTATTGATGTCATCAGACATCAATAATGCTAACAGTAAGGTTGTGTGTTCTTCCCTCCACAAGGTCAACATGACAAAGCAGAATAAGGAGATAGTAATGAGGGAAAATTCCTGTGATTTAAGGAAAAGAAATTCAGTGTCTAGGACAATCTTGTCCTTATTAATACTAGGTTCAACAACTGATATGAGAACAAACTTTTTTTGATTTCATTTCCCAGTAACAGACTGTGTGGATGATGCAGGACTCACATTGTCTCTCACTCCAGAAGATACAGGAGTTATTTTTAGCCACTCTAATAAGCATGGCTTAGGCCCTATTTAGTCATATTAGATCTGTCTAATAAAACAAAAGTGTATAAAATTTGACCTACATTTCATTTACAGTCTTCTGTTTAAGTGTAGTTTTTCAGCTTTGTCCTTGATTAACAGATTATAGAAAGACAAGAGGATTTCACTTCCTTCATATTTTTAAAACAAGTAAAGAAAAAAACAGCAATAGAAAAACAAACTAATAAATTTATCTGGTCCTTGTTTCAAATAGTTGTTTGCGATTATGGAAATGTAACAACATTAGTAATTATGGCAATGTAACAACAGATTGCTAGATAGAAATTAATTCACTCTGTATGTGGAAATTAGCATTGATTTTAAATGCTTCCAGAGAAATAATGAAAAAATGCAGTATATATGAGAATTTAAAATAGTTAAGCAATCATGACAATGATGCATAGATTTAAAATTCAAAATCTGCTCCCTTCTCCCTTTTATTTTTTTTAGAGAAATAACTATAAAAATATATTCTATACATATGTCATCATCCATTAAGGATATTTATGTATTATGCAATAATACTTTTATGTTTATGGAGCCAAACAATGCCTATTTAAAGGAGAAACGTAGATATGTGAGATGGACATCATCATACAACTTATTATTCTGACATGTATAGAATAGTCAAGGGAAGCTGTCTCTAATTCTTGTGGGAAGTTGTCTCATTCTCTTTTTTGAACATAAAAGAAATGTATTAATATAAAATTAATTAGTATACTAAAAAAAAAAAAAAATTGGGGAAAGACAGATATTCCTACTATGCTCAGATAGTTTCATAGATCAGTCATGCAATTAAATGTTTAAAAATTGTTTCATGACTTAAAGAAATAAATAATTTCTTCATGCTATCTATTCCCACTTTTATCAAAAGGACAAAAATGTCAAAGGGATTCTGAAAAATAAAATTAACTTTCCATATTCTACAGAAACCACAATCTGGAAACAGTGACACCAAAACTTGTAAGGTGTTAAAAGAGATTAACTATGACCTGAAAAATATGTATTGTGGATAATAACTGAAGATCATATCACTCAAATTTAACTATACTAAAGAAACTACAGAAGAAACTATTTTTGCAGGCTATCAACTATACTATGAGTTTTTAATGATCTACTGAAGAATTAATGTAAATGTAAATGAAGCAGAAATGGAATGAAGAGCTAGAAAAATAAAATTACATGAACATACAGAGTAATGCAAGAAATGAAAGTAAAGTAAACCTTCTCATTTATCTTATTCCTTCACCAATCATAACTAAGATATGCTTAACTAGAGTCACTCAAGCTCCACCTAAAAGATAGAAAATAATATAAATTGACCTATAAACTGGTAGTGAGTGATTACATTGTACATCACTTGTTTGTATATTTTTATCATAATTATTACAATTATTTTCCCTTTATTTTCTGTCTTATTTAAACTGTCTTTATCCATGAATGTTACCACTTTTTTTTTTTTTTTTTTTTTTTTTATTCTCTCCCCCATCCCTGGGTGGGAAGCCAGGGATGGGAGAAGCACAGCTGTTAGATGTTTAGCTGCCTGCTGGGTTGAACTGTAACAGTGTTACATTGACCCCAACAGTAGATTTGCATTTTGTTTTTAAATTTTCATGTATTTTTAAGGATAAAATACACACACGACAACTAAGTGTTTGTATATGGAAATTACAAATTTGCTTTTCCAGCTTGTTCCTTAAACATTTCTTACATAACAGATATTTTTATGCAGAATATATATATATATATATATATATAAAACATATATATATACACATTTGATTAAACTGGAAATACTTTGAAAGAGAACTGAATATTGTCTTGGTTTTTGCTGTTCCCAGGGTAATATATTATTCAACAGTGAACAATAAGTAACTCCAACAATAACATCATTTTGAAACACACAAGGATCACTTATGATAACAAAAAAAAAAAAATAAAAAAAAAAATAACAACAACAAAGCAACAACAACAACAACAACAACAACAACAACAACAACTAATTCAAGTATGAAACAAACAAACAAACAAACAAAAGACACAGAAATACAAGAAATACAAAGTTAGAAGTAAAGGTAATGTCTATATCTTTTATCATTTGCATTATAAAGCAGTTGTATATTATTAAAATGAGGTAAAATTGATTGTTAAAATTGATTGGGTGTAGTCACAATTGTCACTTGACATGAATAGTACGGAAGAAACAAAGGACATATTCCTGATAAAAACAGGAATTATTTTTTCCTTTCACTTCTTGGGCCAGTTGCTGTATATTTTTCTTGCAGGATAGAATTTCCTCTTAGTGCTTAAAACTCAATCCTCCTTATGAAATCAAAATTCTTACCATGAAACAGCCCATACGTTACTTTATTGCCTCTGATCTCCGAAAATAGTACTTCTGTTGGAGAAGACTTTTCTGCTGCATTCCTTTTCTAATGTTGTCATGGTTGATCAGAGATAATAAAAAAGTATTTATCGTGTTATGTGCTCTCCATTAAGATAGAACTTTACTATTTGGAAAGTACTGAGCATCAGTGAGATCATTTAAAATTGAGAACTGTACTTTTTAAAACCATCTTTGTTACCTACTTGAGAAAGTATTCCTTGTTGTCTGCTTTTTATGTAACGCTCGCACACAAGCTTTGAATTTTATTCTGAGAATTGATTTTTTTTTTTTTATATGAAAACCATTTATATCCTGAGATAACAGAGGTACTTCTACTGTTTTTTTGTTTTGTTTTGTTTTGTTTTGTCTTTCTTCACCAAAGCAAAGCTAATAAATGTGAAATCCTCTCTCCACACTCAAGATATCAAGGTAAGGTGGATACATTTGCAAAATTGCTCTAATACATCAGAAAATATAAAAATCAATAAGCTATAAAAGCTAAAAAGCTTTTTCAATTTTGTCCCCTTATTGCTCAATGTAGGTGGCCAGGGCATTGAGAACAGTCCAAGGTTGCAAAAAAGCTATTATACATCTAGATGTGCATGGTGAAGAATATGAAACCCCTATGCAAGCCTGTGTAGTCTATGTAGTAGACAAAAGTACACTTGAGAAACAGAAAGGAATCAGCAATGGCCTTCAAGTTCTTGCTCATTTGTTTGAGGACTTCAAAGTGTGCTTGAGGGACTCTGCAGCCACAGCTGTGGTTCATGTCATTTTTATGTGAACACAAGATAAATCCTTTGACTGATTTATAGTTGTTTTTTTTTTTTTTCCTTATAAGGTCCTGAGCAATGGAACTTCCAAATTTATTTTCAGTATATTCAGGAATTAAAGGCATAAACCTGTACTATACCAACCAGAAGGATTTTAGGAAGCTGAAATCTTACTTTATGAAAGTATTTCTAAAAGACAAATACAGCCATTTACAGGTTTTCTGCATTTTGAAAGCTGAAATTAGGGGGGGGTGGATTAGGATGGTGATGATGATGATTATTCATTATTACTATAAATATTATTAACTAATAATAATAATAAATAACATTATGTTGTTATTATAATAAATGAATAATAACAATAACAATATCAATAACAATAACAATAATAAATACAAACCTGCTTCTTTCCCTGTACATGCTCACACAGAAATACACACTCAGCTGAAAGGTGCAGCTGATCCATACACTGGTGACCATTCCACAAGAGAGCTCCAGTACTGCTTTTGGATTAATTTAGCAGTCTGAAAGCTGTAACAAATAGATCCAGAAGTTTTTCCAAAGTAATGTTTTATTTATTTATTTATAATTACTGACCACCTATAGAGGAAATAATAAATCAAAAGATTACCACATAGAACACCAGTTGAGTACCATCACTGAGCTTTAGACAAAACCCTTAACAATAGGATTTATACAGTATGCTAAAGATGTCTATGCAGAAAATGTAAACAAAATAGTAATAAATGGTTAGCATGTAGATTGGTTCCTGGACCTTACTGCTCTAATTTCCTGCAGTAGGCATGGAAGTGCTCCAATCATCTCCACTGTACATATTCGCCAAATAATCTTATAACATGTGAGTATCATCCACTAAGACTTCCCCTTGTATTTTCCTTTCGTCTGTCTTCTTTGTCTCTAAATTAGAGGGTGAAAAAGCAGAAACACTGCTTTGCATTTAAGCATTTATTTCCATCACACATAGATATTTGTGGTGCAATTGCCTAAAGTAACTAGAGAAATAAAACTAACATTCACAATTTAAAGAAAATGTACAGCATTGAAGAGGTTTTCAGAGTAGGGCGTAGCTGCATTACCTGAGCATCCCCTAGGCTTCCAACCTTAGATGCTATCACACAGGGGGAACCTGGTGTGCTGACTCTAAGGAACAGTATGGAGTGTAGAGTGGAGTGGAGACACCACAGCTAGGCTCTGTGACCAGGTGGGGACTCGATTGTTCTTGTGCACACCGAGACTGATAAGCCACACCTTTTGCTACCTTGAGTCAATGACCTGTCATGTTTTGACAAATGCTGTACTGTAGTGTATGTTTACTCATTATAATATCATTATAATACCAAAACACATCTCCATACCAAAAGTTACCCACCTCCAAGGTGCGACCACCTCACTGAGCATGCTTTCTGAATTTCTCGGAGCCTATTCCTTCACCAACCACAACTAAGACATGCTTGACTAAAGTCACTCAAGCTCCACCTAAAAGACAGAAAATAGTATAAATTGGCCTAAGAGAGAGAGGATGTCAGGGAAGATACCACTGCCAGGCGAGATACCATCCCAAGGACCTCCTGACTCCTGGGATCAGTCGACAGGCTGAGCCTCTGTTCCTCTCTTCCTTCCTCTCCCCCACCCCCACCGTCCCACCCCCATTGGGACATCTTTGGGTGAGATTTGAGCACTTAGTTATACTGTG
The DNA here is from genome assembly GCF_963932015.1 of Anas acuta. Taxonomy (NCBI): domain Eukaryota; kingdom Metazoa; phylum Chordata; class Aves; order Anseriformes; family Anatidae; genus Anas; species Anas acuta. The sequence goes on along the minus strand of NC_089017.1, from coordinate 52,999,120 downwards.
TGTCTCTTCAGAAACTTAGAAATCTCTATAGAGTCTTTGTGCCTTTTAACATATTAATTTCCAGGCTGAGCACCTGTGTATGTCATGCATTTTGCATTTGCTGGCAATCCAAAGAACCTGTGTACTTGTTGCTGTAATAACTTGCACTTACTGGCATTGTTCCTAGCCATGATAGTTCTCACTGAACACGACTAGAGTAAGGGTGGTTATATGTTATTGGTGAATCCGTGACCATTGTAGTTCAGTGCTCTGAATCTGACCAGACCCATAACAGTTAATCAGCTACCCTGAATCCAACCAGATCTGTAACGGTTAATCGGCTATACCCCTTAACGGAACAATATTATTCCATAGGTTTTAGAATGAACCCCGTTAGAAATCTGAAAGATTTACTTCTTGAAATTACTTAGGGAAATATTCAAAAGACAAAAAGCAAAAGCTCATTGTAATTCTAACAAAAGTAAACTCATCTTGGTCAAAGCACACAACTATTTTGAGCAATAATTGCATGCATCCTGGAGGTGAGGAGTATGATCTATGCTATTTATTGTACACTGAGAAAATCCAGACTTGTCACTTTCTCATACCTGTTCAGTCAAAGTTACTACTGGACTTTCAAATTAGAGCAGAGTGACTGTTAATGTGTTATATTCCAAAAAGTATATTCACGTAGTAATAAGAAACTCTCAATACATGGAGGGCAATTATATTATGAGATCTTCCTTCTATGCTGGCATAATGTAGATAAACAAGAAACAGAAAACACATGGTCTGAATAACAAAACTAATGAGACTTCCTTTGATTTTCTGAGGTAGGGATTTAGAAGGCTGGAATGTCAGTGAAACACTGTGTATCTTTTTAATCTAGTGCTCTCTGATTCAGGGATCGACAATTTAAATAGAGCCTTCGGCAATGGTCTTAACATTATATAGACTTTGTTGTTGAGTATTTCAATAGATTTAAGGAATGTCATTATTACACTTGAGGACTGGAGAATGTATGTAGCCTCAGACTTCAGGAAAAGTACTAAGTGATATTTTGAAAAAAATGGCTAATCAGAGACATAGAAGTAAAATGAAACATGGGATGAATGGAGAAAAAGGAATAACATGCAATATTGATTTGCCAAATGAACTATCTAATAATGTACTGCAATACTAAGACCAGAATATTTAAATAAGGATAACGATAAAAAAGCAAAAGCACAGTGTGATCTAATCATTAATCCATTTATCCTGAAAAAAATCAGAGCAGGGTTTGAAGATGTCCACAAACTGATGACACCAACAGAAAGAAGGGATGCCATCCAATGGGACCTGCACAAGCTTACGAAGTGGTCCCATGTGAAGCTGACGAGGTTCAACAAGGCTGAGTGCTGCAACTGGGTCAGGGAAACCCCAAACATAAATATAGTCTGGGTAACAAATGTATAGAGAGCATCCCTGAATAGGACTTGGAGTTGATGAAAAAAGCACATTTTTCATCAAATTCTGGATTGATTAAAAATTTGACATGAGCTGCCAACATGTGTTTACAGCCCTGAAAACAAGCCATAACCCAGCATCAAAAACGACGTGGCCAGCAAATCAAGGGAGGTGATTTTACCCCTCTTCTCTGCCCTTGTGAGGCCCCACTTGACGTACTGCATCCAGGCATTGGGTCCCCAGAACAAGGAAGATGTAGAGCTGTTGCAGCAGGTCCAGAAGTGGGCCATGAAGATGACCAGAAGGCTAGAGTGCCTCTCCTTTGAAGAGCTTGGGACATTCAGCCTGCAGAGGAGAATTCCCTGGGAAGATCTCATTTCAGTCTTTCGCTACTTAAGGGGGACATAAAAAGAGATGGAGAGCAACATTTCAGAAGGGCTGATATTGGCAGAACAAGAATGAAACAATTTAAACTGAAAGAGAGAGAGGAAATTTAGGTTAGATGTAAAGAATATCCTTTCAGGGTGGTAAGGCACTGGAATGGGTTGCCAAGAGAAGCTGTGGATGCCCCATCCCTGGAAGTGTTCAAAGTCAGGTGGAATTGGCAGCCCTGTGTTTTGGGAGATATCCCTACCCATGGCAGGGCTGTTGAAAATAGATGATTCTTAAGGTCTCTTCCAACCTGGACTCTTCCAATCATTCCTGGGCCCTTCCAACCATTTCCTAGTCCCTCTAACCATTCTATGAATCTGTAATAAACAACACAGATCTGATAAGATCACCAAAAGTACTGCAGAATTTTGTGGCATAACAACCACATGGACACCAGGGTTCTTTTAGGATCAGTAACTGCTACTACTTTATTGATGACACAATTTCATTTCTCTCTTACTGAGGGCCTAACTTCATCTCTCATATTGAGGACATAACCTCATTATCCATGTTGCATCCCCGTACTGAGGACAGGTTCCCTTCTTATATCATTCATCCCCCAGTAGTACTTTTCTGCCAACTATTCATTGGTCAAACAACTTTCCCCAGCAACTGCAAACCCCAGCAACTTCCGTTCCTTAATGGCTGGAGAACAAGCAACCCCAGACAGCAAGACTTATTCCTGAATCACCCATCTTTGTTCCCTCTAAACTCTTTACATTCCTGATGGCCTCATTGTTAAGAGACCAATGTTATCACCAACCATGGGGTTTGTCAACCCCCACAGCCACACTCCCACTGAATTTATCTTGGTATTTTATCTATATTTTAATAAAAGCTTAATTTTGTTTCCGGAAAATAACATATTCTTCATCTCCACTGCAGGCAAGAGGTTGACTATCAAGAGACAAGAGGATGGATCCATCAAATTCTTCTTCGCTTAAATCTTCTAATAAAATATTGATTTAAATGGATTTAATCTGGAATGAAGAAGCTAACTTTAAGATATTACCCTAAACCTTCACTGGGTATGGATTGTGGCCTGAGATAGCAATAATTTGCCTTTTCTTTTGCAAGTAGTGCAGACGTTTTTGCTATATCAGCTATTTCTACCAAAGCCAAAAGTTTATTTTTATAGCAGATTATACAAACAGCCAGAAGAACTACGTCTGTCATAAAACATATTCCTGTGTAATAGGAAACCTGAAAAATTGTAGACACCAGTACTGAGCTGTGAACAAAGTTTCTACAAATGAGACTTTTTTTTTTTTTTAAATTTACTTTTTACAGTAATAGCATAAGTTAATAAAATACACATATTGCATATTTGTGTATGATTTCCTGTTAAAGTTCAGCTCACCACAATTCTGAAATGTACACACGCATATATATACCCAATATATATATATCAAATGTTATTATTGCAATCATTTAAATATTAATTCTTTTATACCAAATAAAATTGTATCTTTTAATTATTTTTATTATTTTTTTGATTCAAGGTGCAGTGTGAAGTCAACCATAGTTCTGAAGTCATCATAGTTCTGCATGCAATCATGTCCCTGGAAAAAGAAACGTTTGTCCCACTTGTGATATATAGAGTAATAATTTGTGTCAAGAAGATGGTTGATGTTAATAAAGAAGGGGGAGATGTTGGAGTGTGGCCATGGTGATAACATCAGACTCTTAATGATGAGGCCATCAGGAATGTAAAGAGTTTAGAGGGAACAAAGAAGGGTGATTAAGGAGACACCTTGTGGTCTCCAGTTGCGTGTTCTCCAGCTGTTAAAGCATGGAAGTTGCTGGGGGTTTTCTGGTTGAAACTGTTTCTTGTTTAATGTTATATGATAATCATATTATTATTGTGGTTTCAAGGGTTAAGGAAATGTGGGAAAAACGGCCTCACATGGTGTCGACCTCATCGGTGTTGATCATGTTTTGTTGCTTTTGGGAATCTTGCAGATGGCAGAGCATGCTCAGAAGAAGAGGGAGACAGTTGGGGCTGCCCCTGCAGTCTGGACAAGATTGAGGAACCCACAGGGTCTGCTCAGGAACAAAAGGTTGCTAGTGTTGATGGGGAGGAACCATGAGCCTTCATGCCCACGACCCCCAACAACCACCACCAAGAGATACTGTGCAGGTGCCAAAAGGAGGAGTTTGTGAAAATACTAATTATAATACGAAGTGGGGATAGGTCATACACTGGGTTTCTTATGAATATGTAAAAGCAATGTTCTATATATTTAGAAAGTTTGATGGTTGTGTGTGCGTGTTGGTAGAGCGTAGACTCCCCGTGCACCCAGCACTGTTTACTTGCCTTTTATAAATATTACTAAATTTAGATTGAGTTGTATCTTCATCTATAACAAATTCCAAAAAGACCTCATTGCTGGAGGTCTTTAAAAGACGTTTAGATGTAAAGCTTAGTGACATGGTTTAGTGGAGGACTAGTTAGTGTTAGGTCAGAGGTTGGATTAGGTGACCTTGGAGGTCTCTTCCAACCTAGATGATTCTGTGATTCTGTGAAAAAATATCCCGGTGCAATAAACCTGCTCCTCTTTCCTTTTCACTTCTTATAGCACCTCCTTATATTCCCAGTGATAAGGAAAATGGTAACTGAATTATGAAATTAATTTCAGGTTAATATTTCTGTATGTGAACACTATCAGAGGTCTCTTCTGCACTATGGGCAAATATTTTGTTCCTAACTTTGAAAAGAAAAAAGGAAGAGAGAAAAAAAGCAGAAATTTTTTGTTCCATAGAAAGCTAATTAGTCTGGGATCTTTTTTTGGCTAAGTCTCCATGGAATATTTCACAGATAAAGCTGTAGACTGGAATGTCAAAAGATCAAGTTAATAGATGTTTTTATAGTATTTTATAAAAAGATTATTTATATGTATATATATATATTTAGCAATAGAAAGTAGTTTTACAAATTCACTCACAGGGGAAGTATGGCACATGTGAAACAATGTGCCGTATAGAACTGAATAGAATAGAATAGTTCAGTTTCAAGGGACATACAAAGAATCACCTCTTTCTACCAGCAGGCTACGCTGTGTTTAATATACCCCAAAACATGGCTTGCCCTTTTGGCTTCCAGTGTACCCTGCTGGCCCATGCTGATTCTACTGTTAAGACCCCATATTCTTCTCTACTTTTCATTTGTGTGTCTTCACCTATGTAATGTAAAGCTATTGTAGCTATGTAAAGCTATGAATGTAAAGCTATTAGAGAGTGTCCAAAGCAGATCAATGAAATAGTGAAAGGTCAAGAGGGAAAGACATGGGGAGTGGCTAAAGTCATCTGGTTTGTTAGCCTAAGTGACAGAGGAGCACTTCATTGTGATCTACAGATTCCATGTGAGGGAGATTGGAGTGGGGTGCGCTGATCTTAGGTTGGACTCTATAATCTTTGTGGGTCCTTACAACGTGAGATATTCTATGATTTTATGATTTCTGCTCACTTGTGACCAGAGACAGGACCCAAGGGAATGGCATGAAACTTCATCAGGAGAGGATAAGTTTGGATGTTAGAAATAGGTTCTTCAATGAGAAGGTGGTCAGGCATTGTAACGGGCTCCCCAGGGAAGTCACAACACCAAGCCTGTCACAGTTCAAGAAACATTTGTAGAATGATCTCAGTCATAGGGCTTGATTTTTGTGTGGTCCTGTGTGAAGCCAGACTCATGGATCCCTGTGGGTCCCTTCAAACTCATGACATTGTGGTTCTATGATTCCATGATCCCCTTCTGCAAAGCTGCTCTCCAGCCACATATTTCCCACCCCATGACCAGCATTGCTTCATCCTAGGTGCAGAATTTGGCATATATTTTTTTATAACATATATATATATAACTATTTATAACATATATCTTTTATAACTTCATGTCATTTTTTCAGTCTATCTATATGCTTCTGTCTACCTAGATCCCTCTGTAAGGTTCCTTGTCCCTTGAGAGAGTCAACTACACTGCACAGTTAGTATCACCAGCAAACTTACTAAGAATGAATTCAACTCCTTGATCCAGGTCATTGATAAAAATGTTGAACAGGACTGGCGCTAGAACTGAGCCCTGTGGAACACTGCTGGTGACCAGCCACCAGCTACAGATGTAGTCCCATTAGTGTAGTACCATTTAGTGTAGTCATCCACTAAATGTGTTACTTTATTGTAGAAATTACTAAGGACTTTTCCTTCATGAACTCATGTTGACTCTGTCCAATAATAGCTTTGTACTTTAACTGATTTTTCATACTCCCAAGGATACTCCTCTCCATAACTTTTCCAGGTACTGAGGTTAGAACAGATAAATATAGATGATAAATACATATATACTGGATTTATACCTTTAAGTGTATGGTAAATACCTTCCTAATTTTTTAAACTTGCAATAATAATACGTTTTAAACAGCATATGAAAGTATTAATGTTTTCTGACTTAGTGGTGCCTCTCTTATATTTGTATTATGTTTTTATCTATTTAATTGTTCTCAGCTCATTTTAAAGTCAACTTGTCTCAATTGTCCCAAGAGTAAAGGTCAAATAAAGGTCAAGCTTACAAGAAGAGCCCAGAAGTGGGCACAAATATAAAGTATATGATGAACAAATGGATAAGCAATGCAATTTTTACCCAGATCGTTTTTCTATAAACTAGGCATTTTATAGCAGTTGTGGGAATATATTATTGTAAGATTTATAAAAACAGATCACAGCTTTCAGCTAAGCAATTATATATTTCTAGATCTGGATTAAAAAGTACAAATACTCTGTCTGGAAATGACTATGAAAAGAATAAAAACAATAATAATAATAAAAAAAATAATAAGTGAGCTACAAAATATTAATGTTTGCACTATATCCTGCAAAATATATTGTGGGGTACTGGTCTTATTACTATTTAATTTAAACTTAATGAAAGTTTTATTTTTATTATAGAAAACAAAGAAGAAGAAGATGACTGCATTTTTTCCTAAGAAATTGTCCCTTGTATCAGGTAAGTAAAGTCAGTAGGAATTCAGTACTAATCTGGATTTGAAGCTTAGCTCTAAAGAAAAAAATACCTATACCAGTGCTTTTTACTGCTCCTTTATGCTCTACTAAGGTGATTTAGGTTTTGTTTGGTTTCTTGCTTTTTTGTGCTCTATTTTTGCCTTGGAAACATGTTTACTCTTAGGTCCCTGCAGGGAAGTCTATAAAGAATAAAGCACTTGTGGGGGATAATAATATTTGAATGTCCAGAAACATAACTAGAATTTTCATAATCCTTTAATTAAATAATAAAAAAGTCAGAATCAATAAAGGTTTCTGGAAACCTATCAAGATGTTCTGGAAAACACAATGTTCTGATTTTCTGATGTTCTGATTTTCAAAAGATGTTCTGATTTTCTGTAAAATCAGTGTTAGATTTTAACATTCTTGTCAGATTCCATTTTCAAAATCAACATCAAACCTGTCTAAGATCCTCTGTAATTTTTTATAGGTAAACAGCTGGATTAGATTCAACAATATCCTAATACTCTTTTTCATAAAAGAAAACAATTTATTACACAAGCAGCCTCATTTCCAGCAAGGCAGTTACTTTGAAGGAAGAGGCTATTTAGCAAAGATAAAAATATCAGCAATTAGACCATGCTGTTGATCTCCACAGTTAAATTCTGATATTGGATTAATGGAGATGGAAGGCTTAATATATATGTAAGATAAATGTCTTAACCCTAAATCTGAAAATGGTTCCTATCTCTATAGATTTTTCCTGTGTCCCAATATAATGGCAGCACAGTGGTTTTGAAATACTCTTTAGAGCTGGTTCTGTTGGTTCTGTTTTAACAAGACCCTTTACTAAAGACTATATGTCTTTAGTAAAGACATGAGGCAATGCAAAACAATCAATTAAAGTGTATTAAATTGTTATTTCTTTTATATTCTTGTTTCTAGGACTTCCAACCACAGATTGTAAGACACAATAAGGAACTACAAGGTATTAAATTTAAATGACTATGAAGCAAACATTTATTCATTTGTTTAACTAATATAGAAAGTTTCTGAATGCATTCTGAAGAAATAGGAAAGACAAGTTCCTGTCATATCTTTGATTTTTATCCTTGGTTATATTTACTAAGCTTGCTAAGCTGTGTTGACTGTATACAATTGCATTTACCTAATTTTCTTAAATCATGAAAAAAAAAAAAAATAATAATAATAATAATAAAAGAGAATCAAAATGCCTCCATGATCTTTTCATCCTTCAAAAAATTTGCATATTGAATTATCATGAGTATAATCTGGCAAGCAATTGATTTTGTTAAAGCTGTTCATAAAAGGCAAGAATAATATTTGTTGACAAAGTCTCTGGACTCAGTCAACATCTTCACAGCCCAGAGTATCTGGGACACAGATCCACTGAAAAAATATTTGATTAGAAACATTAATTATATGCATAAAAAGAGATGTGATGCTAACAGTTAATTAGCCACAAAGGGAAATTAAAACTAGTTTCCTAAGTTACCCTTACTATACAGCAAAATTTTATTAAGCCAAACAAATTTTAATTTGTCATAGTTGGTACTTTAGAAATAAAAAGGAATGATCAGACATATAAATTGGGTTAAAACTGACAACTATTGAGGTCAGCTCTAGTAGTTGAAACTTTTTTGAATCAGAAACTTTTCCAATCTATATTTTGTTGTTGTGTTAAAAATGAGCAACTAAACTAAATCACAGTGATGCATTCCATAGCTCATGGGAATTTGATTTATTTTGACCAGTGGTTTGTCCTTCGTTACACTGAACTATTTCAGCTGCAGCAAACAGTTTGTGAGAGATAAGAGTTAGATGAACAATCTAAACAATTAAAGATTCTCAAAATTTCTGTGCTTGTTATGTGTAGTGGGTTTACCTGGCAAGGTTTTGGTAACAGGGGGCTATGGGGGTGGTTTCTGTGAGAAGGATCTAGAAGCTGCCCCATGTTTGGTAAGGGCCCCATTGTTGACCAGAGACGAGCCAATAAGCAATGTTTTGCACCTCTGTGAGAGCATATTTAAGACAGGGGAAAAAAAACGCTGCACCTCACAGCAGCTGGGAGAGTGAAAGGAGTGAGGAATGGCCTTGCAGGTGCTAAGGTCAGTGTAGAAGGAGGGGGAGAGGTGCTCCAGGCGCCAGAGCAGAAGTCCCCTGCGGCCTGTGGTGAGGACCATGGTGAAGCAGGATGTCCCCCTGCAGCCCATGGAGTACCATGGTGGAGCAGGTGGCCCTGCACCGACGGAGGCTGCCGCCTGTGGAAGACCCCTGCCGGAGCAGATTCCAGGACGGACCTGTAGCCCATGGAGAGGAGCCCACCCAGGAGCAGGTGACCTGGCAGGAGCTGCTGCCCATAGGGGAGCCAGGTTGGAGCAGTTTTCTCCTGAGGGATGGAGCCCGTGGTACGGACCCATATCTGGAGCAGCTCTGGAAGAGCTGCTGCCTGTGGGAATCCCACGCTGGATCAGTTCATCAAGGACTCTATCCCGTGGGAGGGACCCCACAGCACAGGGGATGAGAGTGACCGAGAAGGAGCGGCAGAGAACAAGTGCTGTAGACTGACCATAACCCCCATTCCCCTGTTCCCCTGCGCCGCTCGGGGGGAGGAGGTGGAAGAGGGTGGATGAGGGGGGAAGGTGCTTTTTGTTTCTTTCCTTTGTTTCTCACTTCTCTAGCTAGTTAGTAATAGGCAATAAATCTTACTATCTCCTCATGCCGAGTCTGTTTTGCCCGTTACAATAATTACTGAGTGATTTTCTCACCCTTATCTCAACCTTTGAGCCCTTTTCACATATTTTCTCCCCATTCCTCTTTGAGGAGGGGGAGTGAGAGAACGGCTGTGGTGTAGCTCGGCTGCCCACTCGAGCGGAACCATGACAGTTATGTTATGTCATTGTCACTGGAATCACTGAGAACCTATGTCACTGGAATCACTGTCACTGAGCACCATAACTGAGTTATGTTATGTCACTGAAATAGAGTACATTTTACATCGCACAACAGAGAGGAAAATTTTAAAAGGAAAAAAAAAAAAAAAAAAGGAGGAGAAGGATAATACTAGAAAATGTACATAAATGTTCATAAAAAAAAAAAAAAAAGAGAGATTGAAGGTGCTTCAAGAAGGGATGATTACATGAAGTACTAAATTATTACTGTTCGCATAGCAGGTGCCCTGAGAAATGTTTTAAAACTCATGAAATCCTCAAAACTCAACTGCTGAACACACTTGTTGGGTCTGCTAGGGAGTCAATTTGAAGGAATTCTCAAGAGAAATCGGTAAATGGACATCCATAAATTTGGATGCACAGAGGTGCTGAATAGCTGTGTTTCTGCAGACAGATTAGGTTGATACGTTGAGTTAAGCCTTCTACAGTAAAGTCCGATAATACTCGGGCTGTACTTACTGTAGAATACACCCCAAAGAATCTCTTTCCCAAGTTTTATAACTGTTTCTAACCTAGTCATAGAGTTCATGGCGTAAAATAGAGATTGCCTAGAAAACCATATAGGTTATGCTTAGGAAAAGACCTTTGATTAATTTATTTCAAAAGTCACTATTTCTTGCAAGTATTTTAGATCAAAAATTGCAAGAAAAAATGTAAGATAAAAAATATTAGGCTAGTTCACTTAGTATCATCCACAAAACAAGGAATTTGGGGAAGATCCAAAAACATATAGAATAATATGCAGTACTTCGTGTTGCAGAAATTTATTTTTTGATAATTCACATTTATCTTTAGGAGGAAGATTCTTCCTTTCAACAAGATAAATTGCTAAAAACAAGAGATTTCTATTGAAATTTATAATTCTTATTATTCTTAGCATAATACTTAACTGAGTAAAATTAAAATGTATGCTTAAAGTATTGTAACATGGATTTGTGTAAAAATACTTCTTAAAGTTGCCTATATCTAGTGCTTGATAATATAAACAAGCTGACTATTTTCTTACACATTTATTTTGTAAACTGATAGGTCAGAAAGCAGAGTGTTGACTAATGCCAATTATATATATATTTATATTTAATAAATTATATTTTGAATATGAAGATTCAGTAAATCTTCCAGAAACATCTTTTTGTTTCTTTCTTTGTTTATGTCTTTGATTTGTTTTAAAATAAAATAAAATAAAATAAAATAAAATAAAATAAAATAAGGTATTTCTAAAAAATAAAAAAAAAATAAAAATTTTTTGGTTCCTTTCAAATGATTAAATGAGAACAAACATTGTACTGGAATTTTTACTGCAATTTTGCATTCATTTTGAACTTATTGCGGTAGCAATGGTTGTTTTTTTTAGGCTACTTTTTTTTTGTGTAAGTTTATCTTTGTGATAAACTGAAGTGGGAGGTAAAGAAAATAACCAACCATATGAGTTAGTGATCCAGAAGAATACTTTCTTAGTCTTCATTTACAGACAGAAATGTTAGATGTTACTGAAAACATGGTTAAGACTAATTGCTTTAAATGTCCAAATATGTGTTTGTGCGTGCATGAGCATGCACATATATGAATATACACCCAAATTCATGCTCTGTAGAACAGGACAATATTCCAAGGACTGACAGATGTCTCTGCACCATGGCAAGCACAACACAAAACAAAAATACATAAGGCTGAGCACTGGGAAACATTTTGTTTCAGAAAGTTACCAGCTGTCTCTAAGCATCTGGAAAAAGCAAAACATACTTGGGCTATACATGCCCACAGATGAGTCTAGTAGATCTAGTGTTATAGTATATCTAATGTTATAGTATACACTACTACTATACACTACTATATAGTATATAATATATACTATATAGTGGTGTATACTATAACTATATAGTGTACACTATATAGTATATATCATGTATATACTATATAGTGTATATAGTAATATTTAATGCACTTTATAAAGAAGATCTTAATCATGAAGATTAGTGGGAGTACAAGGAGTAATGGCTTTAAACTAGAAGAAGGCATATATAGATTATTAATTAGGAAGAAATATAAGAGAAAAGAAAAGAAAGAAAAAAAAAAAAAAAAAAAAAAAGAGGTTTGTGAGGCACTGGAACATTACCAAAATAAATAAAAACCCCTGGAAGTTTTCAACACAGGTTGGATGGGGCTTAGAACAACCGGATCTAGGAGAATGGATCCATGCCCATTCAGATAAGTTGAAAGTAGATACCTTTAAGGTCCCTTCCAACACAAACTGTTCTATGATCATGTTTCTATGGTATTACGATTCTATGGCTTTATGATTCTAAGATATGACTTCAGCTGTAAGAATTTGTAAAATAACCTATATTAAGGATATACCTAATTACAATCTTTCTTTAAGATAAACTTGATTAGGAAAATGAGGTTTTAAGTGGCAAATTAAAAGGTTAATTTTTGGATTATTTCCTTCTATTCACAAACAACCAGGTTTTGTTTAAACACTGAGTTTTTAAGGCTTTAGACTTGTGCTTTCAATAATGAGAAAAAAATGCAAGCAAAAACAAAATAAAACAAATAAACAAACAAAAAACTGTCTTTCCCAAACAAACAAACAGATGGAGACGGAACTAAACATGTTTTCTATTGCTGGTTCTTACGCAGCTGCATAATTCTCCTGCATAATTCTTTGAGTTGCTTTCCAAAGACTTTATTATAATAAAACTCCATATTTTAACAAAGGGATTAGGGATTTTTTTTTACTTTAACAAAGGGATTTTGGCAATAGTGTGCCTGAAATATGAAAACTTTCTAAATCAGCCCACGGATTCTTCCAGAAACTGATAAATAAACACAAGAAAAGTTTTAAAATATTTATAAAATATAAAATATTTTTAAAATATAAAAGTTTTATGATATATTTAAAAAATTCCTTTTGTGTCCCCTAGATTCTTCAAACATAGAGGAGAAAACCTTCTGTAAAACAAGACCAGAACAAAAGCAAAGCTCTGGTTATATTTTTACTTTTAAACTAAACCTCTGGAGGCACAGAAACACACTGACAACGTAATATAATCTAGCTCTTACCACTAGAATGAAGTCAAATTTTTGAATATATTTTATATTACGTTTAATTTTATTTTGTTTTAACTTTTTGTATCCTTGAAAGCCTGAAGAATGTCCCCTCTGTTTCCACACATACACACATACATATAAGAGACAAACAAATGAAAACAAAACAAAAGAAAATAAAAACAACAACAACAAAATAAAAATAAAATCCCCTAAGGTAACCCTTGGCTGCATACACTAATTCCATTAAATTAGTACATGGTGACATTGTGATTCTTACACTTTATCAAGTTGTATAGCTAGCAGGTACCATTTATATGACAATGGAGGCAGCATGGTACAGTAATTTTGAAATCTTTTATTCTGCCTTAAGATGATATGTTATGAAACAGTCAATGTCTTTTTGTTATTCATGAAAACAACCTGTATCTTTACCTACTTCAAATAGCAAGATTAGTTTAAATGACTTGATTGATTTCTTGGCCATGACACTTCTTTAAGTATGATCTAGTCTTTGCTGTTCATAACAGTAAATCATAGCTTTTCTTCAGTCTGGAAGGCAGAAAATAACTTGCCAGTTTGATAATCCATTCCCATGACACTATGTTTGAACAGTAATAATCCTTTTCATGACTCATGAATCCTCATTTTCTTTTAAAATTATACCTTTTTTTTCTGTATAAAACCACAGGTAAACTTGCTTATTCAGTTGGCCTGACTGTTTGGATATGGAAGATTGTTTTTCAAAGTTATTGTAATATACGCTATTTCCTGATACCGCTTTAGATACAAAATATATAGACCAAGAGAGAATTCTAAAGGCCATTACATTTCATCTCACTCTCTGACAAGAGAATTACTAAAACACAGTGTTTTGTTTTCTTTTGCTTTTGTTCCAATTACTTTTTTTTTTTCAGAAATATGAAATATAAATGTTAGGTGAGGTTATCTAGGACATACTGGATTACAAAGGATTTTTGAAAACCCACAGTTTAGAAAAATAACTACTACTAATACTGAGTGTTATTTACTTGTACGTATATGCATGTTCAATTTCTATCTTCAGTTCCTTTAGACTGAAAAAGACAAAATATTTTCTTTAATTACATTAAAAACTTTATAGTATTTATACAAACAGCATAGTACATTTCTGCAAAGCATTTTAATTTGTTCTGAACTTTAAACTTCTGTACATTCAAACTGATGTTAGTAGCTTCATTAAAATGTTTCAAGCCTATGCATAAATATTTTCTTTACTTACCTCTTCTTGTACTTACAAGTATATTGTATAACAAAACACTTCTGGGGAGGGGCATCCATCTGGCAACATGTTCCACTGCCTCACCAACCTCACAGTTAAGAATTTCTTTCAACTATCTAAGCTAAATTTACCCTTTTTTAGTTTAAAACTGTCCTATCACTACTAATCTAAAAATCGAATCTAAAATCTAATCTAAAAATATGTTTTAAAAATATCACAGATCTAAACTCAAAGCAGAAATAAAATTGTGCAGTGTTCTGACTAAGTGTTTAGATAACAACACCGACACGATATTGCCATACATTATTATTAATACTGTGTTATGTACATATATACAGTATATGAAAATGTGTATTAGACTTTAAAGGAAAAAGAAAGCATAACAGAAAAGTTTAAAATTCATGTTTGTTTATTTATTTATTTATTTTAGGTAATAAGATTTTTCAGGAAAGAATGTGATATACAGTCTTAAAAGCAGAACTGGTAGTTCACTACTTATCTATGCATCAGATGTGAAATTAATTTTAAAATAAAACTCAATTCCTTCATGAATAATATCAAATATTGTGATTGTGTGCAATAAGAGAAAAATGTATTTAATGTTACTCTAGTGTAACACACTTAATCTCCAAATGTGATCATATGTGATAAAAATGAATTTAAGTCTCCTCATATTAATGCCTTAAATTTCTACAGCAGAATCCAAAATTATCATCAGAAGCAGTGTCAAATTATTCCTTAAGTTTAGCAGGAAAACAGTGCCTAAACTGAAAATTGAAAATGATGTTTTGTTCTGATGTAATCAAATGTGAGCGTAGTTACCTACAGCTGTTACTAACATCCAGACAAAATGTGGTAAGTGATGGACAGATGTTCTGAAACTAGTCAGGAGTGTCTGGGACTGTCAGGACTAGTAGTTCTGTCTCTGTGGTATCTGGTGTCTGTTCTATTAGAAAACAAACAAACAAACAAACAAACAAACAAATAAATAAATAAATAATATATATATTTTATTTTTTTTCCAAATTATCCCAGTTTTTCTCTGAATAAGAAGGTGTTTCTTAAAGAATAAATGCCAATTGCAAGAATGTTGTGGTTAAGTTAAAGAATGAGTTTAGCTGTTGAAAAAATGTAAGGTCATTAACTACAGTGACTTAGTCAATAAAATTAAATGTGTTTGTCATGAAAAATATAAAACAGAAAAAATAATCAGGCAGTTTCATATTGTGATAGGGTCTTTAATACAATGTCAATGCTGCACATTGCTGATTACCTAAATTTAACATACACTTTGGAAAGAAAAACAAACAAACAAAATCCCTTGATCTTTGTGTAAGCCAAGTTCTTTCTTTCTTTCTTTCTTTCTTTCTTTCTTTCTTTCTTTCTTTCTTTCTTTCTTTCTTTCTTTCTTTCTTTCTTTCTTTCTTTCTTTCTTTCTTTCTTTCTTTCTTTCTTTCTTTCTTTCTTTCTTTCTTTCTTTTTCTTTCTTTCCTTCCTTCCTTCCTTCCTTCCTTCCTTCCTTCCTTCCTTCCTTCCTTCCTTCCTTCCTTCCTTCCTTCCTTCCTTCCTTCCTTCCTTCCTTCCTTCCTTCCTTCCTTCCTTCCTTCCTTCCTTCCTTCTCCTTCCTTCCTTTTTTTTTTTTTTCTACTAATGGTAATATTAAATAGGAATACAACCCAGAAAATGTCTGTTTTTCTGACTCTTTCTCCTGTCCACTTGTGATTTTTTTTCCACTGTTTTTCTTTCATTCTTCTTTTCACAATCCCCCTACCCAGCTACCTCTACAGCAAATAGCACGCTCTATAAACAAACACAACAAAATGTACCTGAATGTGGGCCTTTTACCCTTTGCCCTCCACCCTCCCTATTCAGTCTCAAAGGAGACTGTATTTGTAGCACCATGTTTTAACAAATACATATCGCATTTAAAGAAAGAAATATAATACAAGCACAGTGGTGATGTCTTATCAATCATCACTGAAAAGAATGAAGCTTCAGAATCTGACAGCTCTCCTTCTCTCCTTACTTCTGTGATTTTTTTTATTTTTTTTTTCAGCATCTGGTAGCTTTTTACTGGAATCTTGCCTCAAGGCTACTATGTGATAAAAAACAACTATCCAGCTGCTACTTGCTAACTTCTTCACAAGAAATCTTCTTTCCAAGACAAGTAGTTGTGTCATTAGGGCAGCAGGCAGACTCTACGACCTCAGCTTTTTTACAGACTAAAGAGTACAAAACTTCTGTCTAGACTTCCATGTAGCTTTATGCTAAACTACCAAGTATTCCCAGGGAAGGCTGTAATGTTCTGTTGGTAGCTGCATGACCTGTGGGTCATGAACCAAAAAGATGGGGAAGTCTCAGCCTCCGCAAATTACAAGTTACTGCGGTTCAGCAGGAGGTTCAAAATCATGGCTTACCATAACCGCCAAGATATTCAGTCCCATCAGAAAGGAAGAGATCCTGCCTAGTACAAAAGAGAGAATGCAAAACTATAGTGACAGAATAATGGTAGTATCCTTAAACTTTCTAATCCTAAAGTGTTCATGACTGCAGGCCAAATAAACCATACTTCTTTTGCATTTAAACAATTAATATGACATTCACACTGTTAGTCACTACCAATTCCATTCATATATGACTGCACTCTTTGTTGTAAACCCCATCACAAATCTTATTAATCTTTAAATTCTCCCTGGAGTTCTCAAATTTTTATTCCTTTATTTCATCAAGTCATTTTAGACTTTTTAATTTATTTATTGATTTTATTTTATTTCCAGCAGCACACGTAATTCTATCCCAAGCTTTGCATCTAGATTTTGAACTTTAACATTACACATTTTCTTCTTTTCTTATTTTGCTTCTCCTGGTGCTTCTACTTTCACAGACATTCTGTGAATCTTTTTATATTCCAACACGGTTATGTTTCTGCTTCAAATATTTTGACCAATTTCACTTACGAGTCTCATGAGCAATTACAATGACTTTTCTCAAACTATCAGCCTTTTTCGTGTGCTTTTTTTTTTTTTTTATGGTGGATTCCATAGTAGAAAACGGGTTACAGGAAGAGAGAGTGAGAGAGAGAGAATAACAGATCTAAACATAAAATCAAACTATTTCTTACTTTCCCAAATGGTTTCTTTTCATATATAATATTACCAGACTGCAAGACATTAAGCAGATAGAGATAAATAGAGCTAAAATGTTGATACTAATTTGTACCACTTCAATTTAGTTGCAATACCTTAATGGTACTGAAATTGAGTGAAACATTTATATATATATACATATATATATATATATGTATATGTATATATATATGCTGTAGATTTTAATAAGAAATTAAGTACAATTGTAAAAAACAACAACAACAACTCTTCTGAAGAAATCAGACACAATCAGTTAAAACAAATTTTCCTTACTTGCAAAGGAATATCTTCAGAGATAAGAATCCCATTCAGTGCAAATGAAAACATCACAAAATCATAAAATATGACCATTTATTCACTTTAACATTATTGTAATGTTTTCATTCCTTATTCTTCCTTTGCTAGCTCAAACAGTAAACCTTATGGTATCTGAAGCATGGTATTCTTACTCTTCTTACTCATTTCATGAAGCCAAAAAATTGCTTATATACAAAGCATTCACATATACTTTTTCGTTTGTTCATTTGTTTTGTAATTGCTTCTATTTAAAACTCAGACTCTGTTAACTTTTTGATAGCTGTGTCTTTTTCTCTATGTATTTTTTGATGAACTTAGAAGTGCTTCATCTTAAGTTGCCATCTAATCATCCACAGTAACTAACAAAGAACCTGCAATGAGAAATAATCTTTCTTTTTTGCCCTGAACAGAATCGAAGACTTGAATTTGCAGTGTCCCTTTGCAATTCTGCATGGGTGGGTTTGGGTGGCTTTTCCAACATGATCGGATTACTCTAATATTCTAACTTATGGATTTTTTTAACATTCATTGAGTTAATATTTTTATGGCTGGCAGCTTCTCTGTCCTTGTGACAAATGTCATGTTATTGATAGATTTAATATAAATGCACTTGATTAAATGATCTTACAATAATGACTACAGTGGATTTTTTATTACCTTTATTTCTGAAATCTGTACAGTTTTTACTGAGTTGGCTGTAGAAAAATAACTTGTTCAATTAGGTCTTCACATGAAATCTCATGAAAGTCAAAATATAACTGTGAATGAAGCTGTTTAGAAGATTTTAAATTACTCTTAATTTAATTCTTGTTTGTTTGTTTATTTTATTTTTAATTATTTACCTGGTATTTAAGAAGCAAATGCATATAGTCATCTAGTGTAGAGATGTGTATGATGTAGAGATGTGTATGATGACAAGATGGAAAAAAAAAAGAGGTATTCATATCTCATGCAGAATGATGTCTTAGAATTTTTTGTCTAGACATTTCTCTGCCTAATTTTTCAGTAGAAAAACTAAAATTTGGGAAAATAAAATATGAATGGGAAAACATTCAAGCATTCTGAGGAATGTCATATAAATTTTCCATATGTTTCATATTTGCTTTTGTTAAATATTTGAAGATCTTCTCATTTTCTCTGAGGTAACCTCATAAACCACACAACAGAGAATCTGAGAGAATTAAATCTGAAGAGACGAAATTGTGTTTTAAATATTCATATTAAAATAAACATAGTATATAAAAAGCTTTTAGCATTTTAATATGGGACTTCTGACACACATATAGGACTTCCATGACTATAGTTTGTAGAAAATGATGGTGATGCTATTTACAGATGTGCCCAGAAATTAAAATGTCTTTATAAAGAAAAATAGCATTCATTTAAGAGTCAGCAAAGACAGAAGTGGCAAATACACAATTTCTAGAAGCCTTTTATCTATCAAATATTAACATAGAGTGATTATCAGTTTAAATTTTTTTCAAACTTTGTAAATACAGTTTTAGATGTTTTGAGATGAAGGAAAGGACTGTTCGGTGCCTGATTTTTCTTTGAGTTGTTGAAAGTTGAAAACTAATCCAAATTTCTGCAGAGAAAGATTTCATTGCATTGAATCTTCTGAAGACATTCTTATTTTTGTATGTCCA
This sequence comes from Anas acuta, assembly GCF_963932015.1. Lineage (NCBI taxonomy): Eukaryota > Metazoa > Chordata > Aves > Anseriformes > Anatidae > Anas > Anas acuta. Next base: position 52,979,901 of record NC_089017.1, on the reverse strand, counting down.
TCTATGCGAAACCAAAAATACTCATCAAATGCCAAAGTTATTTATCTTTATTTTGTCCTTTATTCCTTGACTTCATTATTATACATTTCTTATAATGTGTAATGTTCAATTTGTCCTTGCAAACAGCATAAATTCTGAGTTTCTGTTAAAGCTTTCATTACACTTTTAAAACACAGTCAAAAATGTAAAAGGCACAAGAAGAAGCCTTCTGATTCTGAAGTCATTTGGTTCCACTTGTCGATTTAAGTTTGCAATGAAAGTCTAACTTAGTGGACTCCTCTGAATTATATAGACCAATGCAAATATGTTAACTCTCTTGCCTGGGCCCCTTGACTTGCCTAGCATTTCTACCAATCTCATGCATCCAACATGCAAAAATTAAGAATAAATTATTATGGGTAAACATTTTAGTAACGCAAGTCATTAAAACAATCACTGATATTCTTTTGAATTAAAAGCACTATTTTATTATTTTATTTTATTTTATTTTATTTTATTTTATTTTATTTTATTTTATTTTATTTTATTTTATTTTATTTTATATTTATTTTATTTTATTTCATTTTATTTCATTTCATTTTTATTTTAGGAAAAGGAAGCTTTTGTAATTTGTGCAAAGAAGTGGCCTAGTTAATCAGCACTGATTACCCTGGGTTGGCCTCTCAGTTATGTTTATTAATTAAAGCACTTTCTAATGAAGTAGCACTTTCTAATTGAACTAGTTCTATTCCCCCCATATGGAGGGCAGTCTGGGAGATGATAGGCATCTAAACTGGGAGTTTTTCTCACTTGAAAAATCATGGCTGAACTAGTGGAAATACTAGTGGAAATATAAAAATAAGCATTATGTCTGCATAGTCTTGTTAGTCTTTTTATCTACAGGGCCCCCTGGCTATCAATGTGGGAAAACATCAATGGAGTGAGCAGCTTTTAGTGGGAGTAATCATCATCATCATGAAGTGCTTGTCAGAAAGAAAGACAAAATGCAATTAGGTTGGATTTACAATTGGACCAATAATTACTATTCAGATGTTTCAGCTGTATGGAAAATACAGGATTCTGAACTGTGACTTTTTGTTTGAATATAGGGCTTTTTCCTCCCTTTCTTGCTCTCTTTTTCTTTTAAACATTTATAAAATATGTCATTCATGATGTGGCACAGCTGAATAATTGTCATAGAGTCAAATACTTGCAGATGGTTAATGGAAACAGAGAATTAAATGAACAGCAGTAAAGAAACTCATGCAAAATTAAAGAACCCTATTGCAAATTTAAAGGGTCATTTGGTTTCATCAAAAATCAAATAATATGAATATGTTATTCTCTGCATGAAAGAGGCTATGTTAAATTGTTTTGAGAGCTGAAAAATGAGCAATCAATGGCGTATTAATGAAATTTGTGACAAATCATGCACTATTGAAATATGCGGTAAATTGCCAGTTAGGGACAACTGAAAAAAAAAAGGGGAGGAGGGGATTGAATTTTTTTACTTAATGTTTACTTAAATTATTGAAGTCTAGAATTAAAACACAGTAGACTACTATAGAAAATATTTAAATGAGGATTAGACAAAGTAGTCTTTACATAAATCAAATTCACTGTTTCCAAATGATTTTTCTGGGAACTTCTTATCAGATGCAAATAACATTTCAGAAAGTATTGTTTCAAAAAAGTATAGAATCAATTTCTATATAGACCTGGAAGGTCTTAGAACTGCATTATGAACCTAAGTTTTCACCTCTCAAAAACTAAGCTTTCACCTCTTCAGATAACTCTTTTGTAAAGTTATCTTTCTGGTACAAAACTATTACTTAGGAAATATCACTTGGAAGTGCATTAAGTCAAAGATTATTTAAAACAGATTTAAAGATTTAAAAACGTTTTATTCTTTATAAATTCATCATTATTTTTCATCTCTTTTTTAGCATTGCCCAGTAAAGTCTGAAGTTATTATCAATAACTCTGTCCATCACAAGAATTACTTCAAAAGTTTCTTCCCCTTCCCCTTCCCCTTCCCCTTCCCCTTCCCCTTCCCTTCCCCTTCCCCTTCCCCTTCCCCTTCCCCTTCCCCTTCCCCTTCCCCTTCCCCTTCCCCTTCCCCTTCCCCTTCCCCTTCCCCTTCCCCTTCCCCTTCCCCTTCCCCTTCCCCTTCCCCTTCCCCTTCCCCTTTCTCTCTTTTTCATCTAAGAAACAAAAAATAATTTCAAATAAACTGTTAAGTTTTCTCTTTCTAAACTGTTAAGTTTTCTCTTTCATGGAAGAAAAATGAAATGTTTTTATCCCAGCATGTTTTACTTCACAAACTGTGGAACTTTATAAAAAAATATATATTCAATAATTTCATATGAATCCCATACCTGTTCTGTTTTTGCAGCACAAGATGGGTAAGAGGACAAAGAAAAAAAATCTTGTTTAAACACTGAAATATTAAATGTTATTTCAAGCCCTTTAACATCATGTATTTCCTTCTTTGCTCTTCTGGGAGACAACAGTATCTCAAGAGGCTGGAAATGTTCAGAGCAAGATAGAAAGACTAATTTAGGGAAGATGCTCCTAGCTTCATAAGAATTTTAAAGCAGTACCATCGTGTGGTGTGCTTGCAGGTTGAATCCTATGTTCATTGTGCAAGCAACTGGAGAAAAGAAAATATAATGTCCCTGTCCATGTTGCCTTTCTCATACCAAAGATTAGCCCAACACACATCTTTCAAGCTCCATAGCAAGCCAGGTGACCTGCTTCAATTGTAATAGTGGTGGGCTGCACTGGCCTGGCAAGCTTTGCCTTGGCTGAGCAAGAAACACTTACATGATCTAATCCAATTGGATGAGAGACAGAACTAGAAAGCTGGATGAGGCAGGAAAAGACCAGAAGATTATAGTATTTTCAAGCACTTCAACTAGAAATGAAGGAAAAGTTTTACTCTGCCTGAAAAAATAGATTGGAAGATCACCACTGAAGAGCTGAGTGGAAAGCAATTGTTTCTATACGATACGTTGTTGTTTTTTTTGTTTGTTTTTTTTTTTTTTTTTGTTTGTTTGTTGTTTTTTTGAGGAGAGAAAGAATTTGCGAAAACAATGAAACCTGTAGCAGCCATGAAACTGTTACTGAAGCTGATCAAAGTTGACCATCTCCTACATAAAGAGAGTGGTCATCATCTAAATTATACGGTGTGCTAGTGGATTTCCACAATCATCTCCCACTAAGCAAAGAGTATTTTCTTATCCATTGTGACTATCATCTTTTGGAACAGGAAAATAAGTTCTCAATCAGAGAATTAAATTCAGTTGTAAGTCTGAAATTTTTGTAAACCCATTACAACTTGAATGCTGAACATCTAAAGTAAAATACACTTAAATAATTTAAATGATTTCTAGGTTTCCTTTAATGGGGTTGGAACATGCTCTTAAAATACAGTAATATTCAGTGAATGCCTCTGAAAAGTATTACCATTCCAAAACCTCCAGGAGATATTATGGAGGAAGTTTTATTAGTTAGTGGAGTTACCACTGTTTTTTTTTCATATGTATTAAAATAGATTTTATTGCATCATTGATTTTTAATTTCTGCCCCCAACGCTCCCCCTTCTTCCCTTCTCTCCCCTCCCCCACCCAGAAAAAAAAAAAAAAATCCTTTCAAAATCTGATAGAAATTATGAAGGCAACTATAAAGGCAGGAGATGTAAAAATGTTAAATATGCACTGGAACTTGCTTATCATCTTTTATCGTACTAAGTGCATATTTTTCCCAGACTATGTACAATACTTCAATAATTGAAGTCAAAGAAAAAAAAGATCCTGCAAGTCTTTAGTAGTGTACACGTGTCTTCATGACCAAATATTGTACTGAAGAAAACAGGTGTCAGTAGCTATAAAATATGTTAACAGACCTTTGTTTTGCTGTCTCTTTCTAATCACCTCCCTGGATATAGTTGCAGATAGGTTTGATCAGTACATGTATTGACTATTAGATTCTAAAACAAAGGCCACTAGATGAATCGCTGTGCTACACCAGAGGAATATTATTTTGACATTTTATTTTTCTAAACCTTACCATAAAGAGTTACTGTATTTTATTTTTGCTGTACTATCCCAAAATTCTTTAGGGTATGGAGCACACAACAATCTTCATTGTAATTAATCTTAATTAATCTTGTGGTGCCCAGGTACCTGATCATCTCAGAATGTTCTCCAAATATTAATTAACTAAAGCTCACAAAATCTCTATGAAGGATTTAAATTATTTCTAGGTTTCTTTTTATCTTTGCTATAATACTGTCATCTCAGGCAGGAAAGCAGAAATTTTGCAGGAATGTGTGGCATTATAAAAAGAGCAAGACACATTGAAGGAAAAGATAGCACTGTATTAATTTGAAAACTCCTGGCAAATTTAGATAAACACACTGCAATTAATCAGAGTTG
>NC_089017.1:52916259-52975283 GCF_963932015.1 Anas acuta | reverse complement strand
TACAATAAATAGGGCTATCTAGACTGTTTTATGATTTCTCAACGATGTCAAAATTCTGATGCATCTGCTAATTGAACACATCCGAATCAACATCTGAATCAGCAACCAATCTCTGAAAGCTGTCTTTTCATTAATATTTATTAATATTTGTTTATTTATTGTTAATATTCTATTTATTTATTTATTTCAGACTTATATCAACATTTCAATAACATACATTTAGACTTGTCATTACTCAGTTCTGGCACTTAATTTCCATACTTGTCCTCCTCTTTTCTATGTTACGTTCCTTTTTTTAGTTTACTCAGTCTGATCTTCCATATAATACCACTCTATATATACAGTCACAGGTTCTTTTTCTTTTTTTTTTTTTTTTTTTTTTTAATATATATATATATATTTAGTTACCAGCTCTTTAAGTTTATTCAGTTTCTATCGTCAATGTATTCATACAGTTAATACTGTATTTTTCCACTCTTCCCTCTATTTCATGGTTCTACATTCAACAGTGTGTATTTTATGTATCTGACACACCTCTCCTCTGGGACTTGCAATCACTGTGAGTCTAGTGCTCACTTAGGAGTGGTAATCTGTAATACAGGGAAATCACTTACCAAAATTATCTTCTATGACCGTTTCCTGTCTGGGGCTAGCAGGAAATCTTACTGACATTTTATTAAAGTTTTGAATTTCTGATAACACCACACAATTTTTTGAACATAAGTATAAGGAAAGATTTCCTCTTTGTACATATACAGAAGCACAAGGTATTACCATTATTTCTTGAGAATATTTCTCAGGATACACTCAGGCTTTCAGCATTCTTCTGGTTTTCTGCTGCAAGACACTGTCTTTAGTCCAAATTGTCTTCTTAAATTATTAGTTTTTTCCTGCCAGATTAGACATACACTGCTCTATTTCTCTGATCAACTAAATTGTATTCCCTTGCTTTACAGCTGTTTTTGAACATGTTGCTTCCTTTTCCATTTCTTCAGCAGAAGGAATTTTTGCATTATCACTTCTATGACTGCTCTGCTATTTGTGGGAGACATGCCTTCAAAGTTCAAGGATCCTGTTTTCTTACTACTTATATAAATGTATTGCAACTACTTTTGTTTGTTTGTTGTTGTTTGTTTGTTTCCCTACCTTTAAAAATAGGGGTTTACTTTAATCTAAACCTGTCAGTGATCTGCTGTGTACCCTCTGCATTTTGCTGACACAAAGGAAAATTATTGTACTGGGGGGGAGAGGGGGGAGGAGGGCAGATTAAGTTTAAAGTCAGTGAGAAAGAAGAAGATATTATCTCTCAAAACTGTCCATGAAAACTGTTACCTATCACCTCTCACTTCAAGTCATTAATAATAAAGCTTTCATATTTAATAACTCTCTTGCTGGAATTATCCTTACTAGATGAAAATACAGACTTATGTTAAGATTATATTCATATATGTCATATGAACAAAATTTATAGATTACATATACCATTAGTAATTTTTACTCCCACAATGTACTACTCCCAATTCAACTATCTGTAAAGTAAAAATGTGTATTTTTCTTCATAATGTTGGTTCTGTGGTTGAGTTCTACTGACTTTAGTGATAATTAAGTATATATCTGAAAGAAGAGAACTGAAAGACTCATTATATGATGTGACATTGTAAAATAAATAAATAAATAAATAAATAATATAAATAAAAATGAAGTAATATTGCCTTTTTATCCTACAACATATGTGTTTAGTTCTGTAGAGCTCACTTGATAAAAATTAATCTTTTAACTGATATATCTTCTTCGTAAAATGAGGAAATAGATTACTAAATATATTCACCAATATGTGTAATTTCATAAGCATAATAGGTTAGTCATAGATTCACTAGTTAATAATCTTTATCAGATATGGCAAAGTTCCTACTTGACAGCATCTGCCAGAAACAATCAATAGCATGAAAACACAATAACTGAGTTACAGTTTAATCTAAAAGGAAGGATGTACTTTATCTAGGTCAAGGAAGAGAATACTGACAGGACAATATAAAGAATCTTTGTTAGTACTGGCCAGGTTTCCTCTTCATTACAAAAATAAATAAAGAAAAATAAAAGTAAAAGGCTTCATTGCTCTTTCAGAGAGAAGTTTTGCACATAATCAATTAAAAACATAATGGGAATTAAGAAAGGAACATGTAATGTGTAAAATAAAACAACACAGTCTTAAACCTCATTATTATTATTAAATATTGCCACTAGCTGTAAACTGTAAAACTGCCTCAAGTGAACTAGAAAGAGAAAAGGAGAAATGCCGTACTTACCTAAAATGAATGCTTTTGTGAACATTCTGCACCTACTCACTGTCCATTTGATGTAACTGGAAACAGAACAAATCACCTCTTTTCTCACCTGCAATATATGATGACAATGAGTCCCTCACATAGGTCATTGTCACTTGCAAGCACACGAAATGGAAAGTTCACCTTCTGAGTACAATAATGCTCCCACAGATCACATTCCCTACACTGATAAAAATGTGTCTTTAGAGATGTGCTTGGAAGGGTGTGTGGAGGGAGAGTGCTTCTTTCTTTACAGGTATCTGGTCAAGGACCATTTTCAATGTAACAAGAAATAATAAGAAACAGATGAATCCACTAAGAAAAACACACAGGGACATGAACCTGACCAACAAATGATAAGGCGGGCAGTGATGGGAGCCAAACCTGGTCAGCTGCACAGATTGATGAATACATGGAACAGAGTGAGAAAACTTCTTCCAGCAAGGTTATCTGATCGGGGATCTGGTCTGTTGGGAAACTAAGGGGAAAAGGGAAGCCAAAGAGAGAATATACAGAGACACCGACCTGACAAAACAATCACAGAGACAATGACAAAAACAAACCTCCCAGTCACACTGGCTGATGGGCTATGGAGAAACTACAGGAGCCACTTCCATTAAGATCAGCCCTGGTTTGGCAGATGGTAGACCTGTGAACCAGAGGCCTGGTCTGCAAAGGGTGCAGGGATAGTCAGAGCTCTGCAAACCCTCGGGGGACATGCAGGGGAAGAGGACATATGAGGTACTGAAAGGGGGGTGGCATAAAGGGGGATAAAGTGGTGCTTTGTGTGTGAAATGAGGTTGTCAGCATGCCTGTCTGGCAGAGCCCTATGCCTGGTCAGTGCCCTATGTCCTGTCTTTCCTTTGTTCCCGTCTGTCCTCTCCTCATTTAATCCTTTTCTAATTATGTCTATACATGTTCTCACTGTCCTTTATGCATGGAACCAGCAGGCATTCAGTGCCAGCTACTGGAATCAGACCGTGAGCTTTGGGAGGGAGGGAGGAGGAGGGGCTCAAGGGCTTAGAGAGTGGGTGCCAGTGGGAGGAGTGTATGGGTGCTGGTATGCAGCCAGCCCCAAGTGAGGGCAGTGGGTTAGCTGCTCCCCTGTGGGAGGACAAGAGGCTGGGGGTGGGGTCAGGGGTGCTAGGCAGGCAGAGGGGCCATGTTCGGGCTGGGAAAGGTGCAGGATGTGCATGTACTGCTGTCCTGTGAATGTTGCCTGTGGGCTTGCACTAGCACTGGCATCCTCTCCAGCCCCAGGGCAGGAGGGGATGGTGCTGGGAGAATATCTTGTTTTTTGTTGTTTACAAACACAGAGAAATTATGAACAGAATATTTCTGAACAACGTAAACCTCAGAAAGTTTCAGAGATATAGGCTAAGTTAAAAATAAGGCTGCATCTTAAGAAACATGGCATGTGTGAAACAAACAAGAATAAGACAAGAGTATCCCAGTCTCTCTCTCTCTCCTTTTTTTTTTTTTTTTTTTTTTTTCCACTGATTTAAGTTGGATACCACTAAATAATACTCAGCTAAAGATTAAAAGCACTGCCTAGCTGGTCACAACACCCTGCAGAGTAAATCCTTCAAAGTAAAGCCAATTGCCTCTGAAGATATTTCAAACAAGTTCTAGACTATCAAATTGTGGAAAAAATATGCAGAGTACTCCTTCATTTGTAACCTCTAATTACGAGTTATATATTTCTGGGGGCTGATCATTACATTTCTTAATTGAATTAACTTCTTGTAAGTTAAGTCTACATAATTAACTCAGATTTACAGTAATGTGATAGTAAGCTACTTTTATATTGTACATATCTATATTTCTTCAGATTAATTTCACTCAAGAAATTTGAGAATGTTTGTTCTGAAGAGCATCTAAAGAAGTGCCTGTATGATTTATCCAGTATCACAGTTATATGTTAGTGGAAAACAAGCATTTTAAATATGTAATCATTAAATTTGACATGTCCAGTTTGTAACAAAGTATTACGGTCAGAGACATAGAGTGGAAAATCACATTATATAACTGACTTTTTCTGAAATAAATAAATAATAATATATTTAAAAAAAAATAGTTTTACATATTCAGTAATACAGCTTCTTCTTTTTTTTTTTTTTCTCTCTTTTATGCTTCTTTGCTCATTTAAGAACATTTACAAAGTATAAGTAAAATTGTGAACTATTTTTTCAATCATAGACTAGTGATGTTTCAGATTTAGATTTCTCTTTACACACTACTAAGTATACAAAATGAGTCTTGAAAAGACTAAGGCTACCTTGATTGTATTAATCCTGAATTGAGAGAATAGAAATAAATGTAACTATTTAGAGGGAAACACCTGTGTATTCAACATTAACTATGGAAGTGAGTCCAGTTATGGAATCACAGTAATATCTTCCCGATTCCCCAGTACAGAACTATCCATCTATTTCTTTTACATTATTTGTCAAAGTTCATAGAAAAGTAGATTCTGTAGAAGTATAATTTCCCAGCTAATATACTTTATTATAAATTATAATTCTTAAAGCTTTAAATGACTCTCCTTAACTCTCTATCATTCAACTATATGAAGCCCAAGGATTTCTTAACAGTGCATCATTTAATGTACATTTAATGCACCATGTTTTATTTTTTGAACACAGAATCATAGAAGGGCTGAGGTTGGAACAAATCTCTGGAAGTCACCTGGTCCAATCCACACAGTTCAAGTTGGATTACCTACAGCAGGTTGCCCAAGACGTTCTCCAAGAAGTTCTCCAAGGAAGACTGCACTCTGGGCAACCTATTTCATTGGTCAGTCATTGGATGTACAGTAAAGAAGTGTTTCCTGATGTTCAGAGGAAACCTCCTGTGTCTTGCTTTGTACCCATTCCCCTGATCCTGTAGTTACTGGTCACTACTGAAAAGACCCTGGCTCTTAGAAAGATCCCCTGTGAACTTTCTCTTTTCTGGACTGAACAGTCCCTATTGTTTCAGTTTTGCAGAGATGCTTGTCTCTTCATCTTGGTGATCCTCTCCTGGACTCCAACCAGTATGTCCATGTCTCTCCTGCAGTGGGAAGCCCAGGACTGGACCCTGTACTCCTGTGTGTGGTCTTAACAATGCTGAGAAGAGATGAAGGATCACCTCCCTCCACCTGCTGTTAACACTGATTAAAGATATACAGACACCTATTTAAAGATTCAAATGCAGCATATAAAGAATTATGTCTTTAATAAAAAGAATACTTATTTTTCTCTTGGTTGTCCAAAATGTTTCAATTGACATCCCTAAAAGTTCATCAGTTATAATTTCCAACTACCTAATAAAAACATTATTTCATTTTGAAATACTAAATCAAGTTCTAGTTTGATACTGTTCCCATTTTTATACTTTTCATGCAGAACTTTTTCATGCAATTTTCATGCAGAAAAAGGTTTTATCACCATCTTTGTTTTCCTGGAAAATGTTTATCCATGCCCTATTCTATTCAGAAAATAAGGTGTGTGTTTTATTTTAAAGGGACAAGAATAATTATAAATGCATCTCTGCATTTGACATTTGCTTTTCAAGGGTTTTAAAATCCTTAACTTTTTATCTACTATCTTAATGAAAAGTATTATGAAAAAATATTATTTAAAATGTTAATGGTATTAGCTAGCTGTTATACTTTCACTAGAAGATTTACTCTGTTCTGACTATCTATGTTCAAGGACACCAAGGCGATCTAAAAGAATTTTTAAAGGCTTGAAGTTACTTATATGTATGGAAAGATTGAAAGGATAGTGACTGTTAGATATATAAAAGATTATACAACAGATGATATAAGAGATTATTACTATTAGTAAATAGTGTAGACACTGTAAGCTCCATTTAACCTTTCACGAGACGAAAGCAGAGATTTTTGAATGGCAAACATTTAAAATTGGTAACCATGTAACTTCCTAAACAGGATCATTCTGTTGTCTCAAAAAGAGAGCAGTCAAAATTCAATACACCTTTAGTTTATCTTTCCACTGAAACATTATTCACAAGCACTTTGCAACATTAGTAACACAGGAAGAAAATAAAATAATAGGTGGGGTATAGGAGAGATCTCTCCAGCTGGGATTTGTAATGAACTAATGAAGCAAAGTAACAAGAGTACACACACACATATACAAAATAAATAAATAAATAAATAAATCAGATCATAGGAATTATATAGTACTTTTACATAAAGCAGAATCATAACATGCAAGACCAAGATTATAGGAAATATATATTTGGCCTAAAGCAGAAAAGGTAGATAGAGAGAAAAAGGTAGATATAGAGAAAGAAAGGATATCTAAAATACAGTAAGCTGAAAGAGAGCTTCAAATAAATGAAATTTCATCCATCCCTGCATAAATAAAAGCACAATGGAGGGAAGGTTCTGCTACGCACAGTGGAAGAGACAGAGCATTCACCATTGAGGAATACCCAGGTCACCTCGAGCTTAAAGGACTCTGATGTCATGCTCTGATGACCTACTCTTTTTACACTGTAGCTCTTTTTATAAATTCATCTGGCAGATACTAGTTCCAGCAGCCTTCCCTTCTTAAAAGTGTATTGCGATGAGATCAGGGACAGAAAAATAACACCGGTGATATATTGCAGTGTTCTGAGCAGAGCTTTTGGTCTTAGATTTCTGAACAGTTATTACAATTATAAATTACTACTGTAAAGCCTACAAACATTAATTTTTGGTTTTCTTTCTTCTTTTAACCTTTCTAGGTCCTATCTTATAGTGCAACTACTAGTGTTCTGAGTTTTTTTCTTTCAACATGTTCAAGGAAGAAAATGCTTTGTCTATTTATAGTATCACTTACATTGCTTTTGAGTTATCTTCACTTCACTTGTGGCACTATCACCTTCAAAGTAGCAAATTCAAATACAGTAATGATGTAGGTTTACATTGGCTGACAACCAAGCACCCACAATGACACTTACTCACTCCCCTTGACCCTTGAGCAGAATGAAGGGAGCAAATAGGAAGCACATGAGCAAGAATGTCTGTGGGTTGATGCAGACAGTAAGATCACTTACTAATTACTTTTGTAGTAAAAACAAACTCTGGTCAGGGAGTTTAATTTATCGCTAAATAAATATGAATATTTGAATACCGATTCAGGTATTGGAAAAGCAAATATAACAGAGTGAAGCACCTTGAGAGAAAACACCGTCTGTTCCTCTTTCTAGGCTCAGATTTACTCTTTCACTCCATACTCCTCTCCTACCCTGCCATATGGCCACCACTTATATTATGTACCTTCAGTTGTGGCAACAGGCATCATCGGGTGGTGTCATGGTCCAGAATTTCTGTTTTCTCTCTGCTGTTCCATTTCCCTCTCAGCTTAAGCATGGGTCCCCCTTGGGCTATGGTTCCTATCAGGAATCTCTGTTCCGCTGCAAGGAACCTCCTCCCTCTCCTGACCTTGGAGTTCCCTCTGCTATTACTTTTATGTTCCATTTTCTCTCTGCCATGTGGTATTCTCCAGCCTTTCTTATATCCTCTTTCCTATCCATGGCTGCTGGGCCCAACCACGGCCTGTACTAGGGACAGAAGAACTGGCTGACACCAGGTGTGTCCAGCCTGGAGCAACACTGGCCTCACCTCAGAGGGCCTGAAACTCTCCCCACAGCCAGTGCCTGGAAACAGCCAGCCAGTACAGATAAAAGCAAAAGCATTTTAACAAATTTAACAAGCATTTTCTTGCTAAATTTTGAGCACAGTGAATGAAAGACAGAAGATCAAGAAGTACAACATAAAAGATAAAATAAATAAATAAATGCTTTTAAAAAAGCAGTATCAACACCTTTCATGTGAAATTATACTTTAAACAGGAGAGCTTATTAGGATATATTTCCAGCACATGGAGAGAAGCTAAAGTTTGTAGAACAGTGGCAAAACAAGCTCCCTTTTGCTTGAGACACAAGCACAATAGTATTAAGGACTTTGGCTATGTTTTACACTGCCCACAGGGGAACACAGTCATGGAATGTGGAGAGAGAAAGGTAAGCCAAGAGGATAAGAATAATGTCCGTTTTAACACGTGAACAGGCAGCAGATATATTTCAGTCTAATGGCCAGAGTGACAGAAAAGTCCTTTTAATTTCAAAAAGACCTCTGACATCATCAAGTCCAACTGTTAACCTATTGCTGCTAAGACTATCACTAAACCATGTAGTTTGGAGTAAAATACTACTAAGTGTGTTTGTGGAGCTGAAGGAGCTCACTTAGTTCTGGGCAGTGGCTTCAGCTTGTGGAGCTTCCTGTGTTCATGGCGTCATGACTAACAGATAAAGATAAAACTGAAGAAAAATAATTTGGAGGCTCCAGTTCATCTGAATTAGTTAAAGGTTTATGAATAAAAGAGATCTTGTGAAAAACTGTGACGGATGTTTTGACTGGAATTCAGAGTTAATATTTATTTCCTGAGGAAGAAAATGACATAAAAATAGTTAGCACGCATCATTTATTGATATTTTTGGACCAGAAAAAAATTAGATTTGAAACCTTCAAAAATTATTTCAATTTAGTAAGAAAGTTATGTAGAATAAGGATATTTTCATATCATTATTCATTTATTTATAAAATATGCGTGTACCAGCTTTGAGTGGCAGTAGAAACAAAGCCATCTGTGGACCATGTTCTTTTCAGGAAAGCCTCAAGACAAGTTCCTTTACCCTCTTACAAGGAATATCTTTCTTGTTGTGCCCTTTGTCATACCCTGGGAACTGTGTAGGATCACAGGCAAATTACAGATTTTCTGTTGACTATTTTCAACACATTTTTATCTCAGCTTTCAAATTTGACCCATTTGTCACCGCCATCCTGCTTGAGCTGCATGATTTTGCCACGTGCACTGAGTAGCCTTAATGCTCTTTCTTCCAAGTGCTGTCTGTAATAAAGATGGGCGCCTATTTAATGTAGTACTGTCTGCCTTTGCTTCCCAACACCTTCGTATTTATTTTTCATTTGTTTTAAGTCAGTCTGTCTTTTGGTTTTGTTTTTCTTTTTGACACAGTAGTCAAGGTTGTCCCATGCTGAAATATACAGCTTTAGTAGTTCACCTTGACTCACAGTTTGGTGGGACTGGCAGAGGGATTATTCAGATATAATATGACAATGATCACAGAATATGCTCATTTGTAGATGTATTTCCTAGATAGTATGAACGTGTAGTTTTCTTTTGCTTCTTTTCCCACTCATATATATACATATAATATATCTATATCTAGATAGATAGATAGATAGATAGATAGATAGATATTTTACCTCTTCTCCTCCATTATGAAATTTTTAGGTTTAGATCACCTCTTATTCTTTCATGCCCAAAATAGAGAGTGCAGCATGAACCTTTACAGCATTAGGTCTGATGGTGTAAATATGCTAATAGAGTGACTCTAACAACACATCCACAGAACAATTCTTTTTGTCCTTGGTCATCATCTGATGACATAAATCAAACTAGCAAAAAAATTTTTTTTTTTTTTTTTTTTTTATACTGTGGTTTAGAACAAGACTTAGATATTCTAGCATCCATGGATTTTATTTATTTATTTATTTATCTATTTATTTATTTTTGTCCTGTATTTTCTAGCATTCATTCTCTTAAGTTTGTATTAAAAATAATTTTGAGATTTCCCTTCGTTCACCATCTTTCTATTCCTTTATAGGGACAAAATTTCTTATGAACAATACATAGAACTCTGGTACACAGAAAGTTATTGACATCTTTTCACCTTTTAGTGAGATGTGTCTTTTTATCCAGCTTCATATTCTATAGTCTTTTAGCTTACTTTTTTTTTTTTTTCCCTGCATATTTTCTCTTTCGAATTAGCTTTGCTACATGTGATATTTTTTATATAATAATATTTTTTTTATTTATTTAGCAGTAGTGTCATTCAGATATAACTTTATGAAGTATCCTGTCCCATGATCTCTCTTTTTTTATCAGGATACAACATAATCATTCCAGTACTATTGCGCAGTTGATAATCATACTTTACAACCATCACAAAAAGATCTCTAAATTTTTATATACTGAGTTCATAGAATCATAGAATGGCTTAGGTTGGAGGGGACCTTAAAGATCTCATTCCAAACACTCTGCCATGGGCAGGGACACCTCCCACTAAACCATGATGACTAAAGCCCCATCCAATGTGGCCTTGAACAGTTCCAGGGATGAGGCATCTGCAACTTTTCCAGGTAACCAGTTCCAGTGACTCACCACCCTCATAGTAAATAATTTCTTCCTTATATCTAATCTAAATCTACCCTTTTTTAGTTTAAAGACATTACTTCTTGTTGTATTACTACACTCTCTGATAGAGTCTCTCCCCAGCATCCCTGTAGGCTTCTCTTCTCCAGGCTGAACAACTCCAACTCTCTAAGGGTGTCTTCATAGGAGACATGCTTCAACCTCTTGATCATCTTTGTAGCCCTCTTCTGGATTTATTCTGATACAGGTCAGTATCCTTCCTGTCCCCAGAGCTGAAGGCAGCACTCCAGGTGAGGTTTCATGAGACTCATGAGTCCTCCCCAGTTTTTCTTTTCCCTTTAAGTACTGGAAGGCTGTTATAAGGAGGCTTCTATTCACCAGATTGATCCCTAACTCCCTCAGCCTATCTTTGTAGGATAGGTGTTCCAGCCCTAAAACCGTTAGGTTGGTCTGATGTGAAACAGGCATTATTGTGAAACTAGCAAGGTGGAATGCTGACCTTTTGATAGCACGTACAGATTGTTCAGTGATGTGGCAGCAGGCCGCAAGTCATCCAGCATGAAACAGTAATGCCTTCCTTACAGGACACACTGGCCACGCGGCTCTGCCTGATCACAGTAGCCTATCAAAGATTGTTGAGTGCTCCCCTGAGGCCAGGGCCACCAATCGTGTGCTGCTCCGGGTTCAGGACCATGCAGAAATGAAACCCATAAACAGAGCAAGTTGCTCTGCATCAGAGAGGCAGGAAGATCAGCCAAGGTCAGTGTTAGCTCCATGGGGACACCTGCAAGATGTTGATACCTACTGCACTGACAAGATGCTGACCATGACCTGAATAAGTATCTACAACACCAATAACTGGGAAAAGCATCGTGTTCTTCAGTACCCTTGTCATCACTCTGGGGTCTGTATATTAACAAGCTAACTTATTAATAAATTCTTTGTCTTTCTATTGCTGTTCAAGTTTGTGTGTGTGTGTGATTGCATTTAACATCCCTAAATACTTTGCTTGTTGTATATATATTGCTGTTGTCTGATCCTAGCTAGGCTGAACTAATCAGCTTCTGTCCCCACAATCTAACTAGGACAACCCCTTGATCATCTTTGTGCCCTCCACTAGACTAGTTCTGACACATCTATGTCCTTCCTGTGCTGAGGGCCTCAGTGCTGAACACAGGTAGGATCCTTCAGGTAGGATCTCAGAAGATCTGAGTAGATGGGGAGAATCACCTCCCTTGATCCTGCTCGCCAAACTTCCTTTGATGAACCCATGATATGGTTGGCTTTCTGGGCTGCAAGCACAAATTGCTAGCTCATGTTGAAGTTTTCATCAACAAGCACTCTCAGGTCCTTTTCATTAGGGCTGCTTTCAGTATTGGAGTTTCTCAAATATATTCTTCTTTGCTCCAAAATTCCATTTTGTTATGCTGTCCATATATCATACAATGTCAGAATAAAATTAAGGAAGAAGAAAAGACAAAAGGATATATTTGCCCCATTCATGAACTGTACAAATGTACATATATCCATCATATAGATAAGATGCTGAGTTTGACTCCATTTAAGGAGAATTTATTTAGATTTCTCTATTTTTCAGTCAGTAGTTTGGTCTAAAGGAAGTTGGAGTTTTTTTTATGGCTGACTTGTCTTTTTGTGGTGTGTGTATATAATAAATGCAATTTTTCAGTGTTTTTATTTCTTAAACTATTTACTAAAAGGATTTCTGAGAAATATGTAAAACACAGTTTTGATTCTATAATGATCATGGAATCTACTGCTCATTATTGTATATCATAAAAATAAGTATGGATGTAACCCAACTTAATTTGCAGCTAATTAATCTAATTTCACTACATTTTCCTCAGACTCTTAATAAGTATCAATTTATTTTATTTTTTTTAATTATGTGTAAAAACCTGTTTAAAAAAAAAAAAGTTTTTCAAACTGACATAATGTTGACAATGTTGACATAATTTAGCTTTGAGTTTGTGGCTTAGTTGTTATGGTAAAAATAAATAAAATGCTTACTCTTAGTAAATGTATTACTTTGTTAGAATAATACCCTAGATTGAATACTTCAGTTCTTAGATATGGGTTGCTGTGCACATTACTGAGAATCTCTGTTCTTTAGTACTGTTTTATTGCTTTACTCACTTAGACATAATGTGCTGGAAGAAAGAAAGAAAACTCTCACATCAAATCCTGCAAATTCAAACCTGATGTTTTCTACTGAGCAGAGATAATAGCATCATTCTAAGAAGCAAAAGCAACAGTGACAAAAGTCTGAGCTGAAGAAGTCTAATCCCAATTTTCCTCTCAGAGGCAAAGAGTAACTGATATACTTTTTAAGTGAGTGTGGTGCCCTGTGTAATATGAGTCTAAAAGACTTTGGCTTCTCTTACTAGGTATTCTCTATTAGTAAAGTGCCTAAGTATGAAGTTGAATTTTAGCCCTTGATATTACTGCCTTTACTTATGTTAAAGTCTCCCATATGAACAACATTTTGATAAGGCTTAACCCTTAGTAAATTTTATCCTTCTTGAGTTTTATCCTTATAAATAAAAATAAACAATGAATATATGTTTCTGGTACAATAGAGGTTGTTGAATCTAAACTAAAACCCCATGGTCTACCTCCCACTGATTTTTTAAAACTTTTTTTTTAAAACTAAAAATAAATAAATAAATAAATAAATAAATAAATAAAAACAAATAAACAAAACAAAACAACAACAACAAAAAAAAAGAAAAGCAGAAGTAGAATATTTAATTGTAAACTAGGAAATTTCTGTAATAAAATTAAAAAAAATCTTCTTGTAATAAATAAACTCTGAAACTTCATAACTTTCCACCTTCAGCAAGACAAGTGCACCTTCAGCAAGTTTGGCAATGACGCCAATCTGTGTGGTGCAGCTGACAATCTCGAGGGAAGAGATTCTGTCCAGAGGGACAGGCTTGAGAGGTGGGCCTTTGCAAACCTCATGAGGTTCAACAAGGCCAACTGCCAGGTTGGACACCTAGGCTGGGGCAATCCCAAGCAAATATACAGTCTGGGCAGAGAACGGATTGAGAGCAGCCCTGAGGAGAACGACCTTGGGGTGTTCGTTGATGAGACAGTAATGTGTGCTTTGCAGCCCAGAAAGCCAATGCCAACCATACCCTGGGCTGCATCAAAAGAAAAGTGGCCCACAGGGTCAAGGGAGGTGATTCTCCCCCTCTACTCTGCTCTTGTGAGACACCACCTGGAGTACTGTATTCAGGTCTGTACTGACATGATATGTTGATTATTTTATACTTATATATTTATTTATTTTATTTATTTATTTTTTTGGCTAGTCCTAAACTTTTATTCTTCTAGCAATAGCAGCAGGTTTTGCTTCAGTCTCTCATGTCAGAAATCTGAACAATCTTTTCCCATTTTAGTGATCTACCTAATTATTAAAAATAAACAGAAATATATATATATCAAGTTGTTATTGCTTCTGCATTGTATGTTTTCATAACATGCTGAATAATCTTATAGAGCAGTTAAGTTCCTTCTACTGATATGCCTCATGTGATATAACTGCATTTTAAAGTGGTCAGCACTTTCTTCATCAGGACATTAAAAATAAGTTAAATAGCAAACAAACTAATACAGTTGTTGAGTCTACAAATTATAAAACCATTATTTTCCAAAGAGAACTTAAAGATAACCCTCATAATGACTAAAAAAATGAAAGTTTAAAGTGTATCTTAAGGTCAGATAGGTTTGTAGGCCATTAGAAATAAATCTATTTTTTTCTGTTTCCTTTTTTTTCACTTTGATTGCATAAATTAATCTTTCTGAATCAAACAAACACATAAACAAAAACTTTAACTGAGATTAGGAACAGTTCCCTTCTCTATTCTACTTTGATTACAATTAAAATAATTTAACCTCAAGTAAAATAACATTGTCAGATGACTTACAATTCAGTCCTTAATACTTCTGCAGGTTTGATGCATTTTTTTTTTTCTTCAATACCTAATCTCATTTTAGTTCAGTTGCTCACAATAGCAAATAACTTCTTTAATTAGTAAATTAAAAAGAGGTTTTCAGAGCCCCTTATCTTTCTAGTTTTGTTACCACATCTGTGCATGTCTTGAAAGGAGCTAAGATATGTATAATGCTAATTAATTTTGTAACACGCTAGAGCTGTTAAGCCAGGTATTCAAATCCTTTTCCCAATTCAAATGCATTCTAAAGCTTAAAGTTATTACCGCTAATGAGTAATTTAATTTACTTTAAGTTAATTAAACTATATTTAATTCAGTTACATGAAGGCACTTTAGTAGTCTTTGAAAATACATATGATAGTAATATCCATGGATTTAAGGAAAATATTGTGTTACAAATATTTTTCATTATATCATAGAATCACAGAGGTATATTGGTTTCTAGAATCCTCCATGAACTTCTGTAAAAGATGATGATTAAAAACTAACCGCAGAGAAAACATTGAAGGGTAAAATTAACATATAAAATATGATTTCTGATTGAATAAGAAATCTTAGATGACACTTAAAGCTTACATCTACAAAAATATCAATAGAGAACAATGAAATTAATTTTCAAAAGGAAAAAAAAATAGAAGCTGGCAGAGAAAAAGAATCAAAATTAAACTTAGTTATGTCAATGGTTATATGTTTCCCTCAAAGTCTTTCATAATGTATGAAATCATAAATGTATATATGTGATTTTTTTTCCTTTCATATGTATAGGAAAAACAAGAACTGTCATTTGGGTTATTACCTTTCTTTGCACATCGTGCATAGGTGTTCATATTAACCATCCATGCATATGCATATGAAGGATGTAAACACATTTTGAAGTTTAATGAAAAGCTGAACATTTTGCTTTTTAGAAGCAAGTAAAAGTCAGTGCATTTCTGAGCAACAAGCTGTGATTTAGATAGTGCACATAGCTTCAGTGCTGCATTCCCCAGGTATTAAGCTACCCTTCTTACTCCACGCAACCACAAAATCTTACACTCAAAAGTAATGCATACAGCCTCTTGATAATAGTGCAGAAAGAAGAAAGAAAGAAGGGCTTCATTGTGTCTTTAAAACCAAATCCTTCTTTCCTTAGGTGGACATTTAATATATGTATTTTATATATGTATATATATATCTATATATATAGATCTCCTATTCTCTTTTCCTTTTCTTACCTTTATTTCATGGAAACCTTTTTCTTTATTGTTCTATTATTTATTATCAATTTACTTCCATTTTATTTTATACTTTTACTCTTGATTCTTATCTTGTGTCTTTCACCTCCAACTCCGATCAGTTTCTTGTTGCTTTACTTTTTGTATTCCATTTGAATCATCTATCCATACAAGGCTACAGAATTCATATTCAATACAATCAGTCTGGTGTGTCTCAAAACCTATTACTTCAAAAAAATACTTCTAATTGAATGTGGAACTGGTTATAAAGTGATCAAGGGGAGGGGAAGGGAGAGGAGAAAACAAATAAAAAAAAAAAAAAACAAAAAAAACATCCTGAATAACTTCACTGAAGTACAAAAGGATGTTTTGTAAAATGTAAGAGATCTTTTTTGTTTTGTAAAATGTAAAAATGTAAGAGATCTAAGCTAATAATAATAATTGACAAAAAGAGAGGGCTACTTGTAATTCAGGAAGAAAAAATAGCATATAGTCAGATCAATGGAAAAGAATCAAAAACAAGTCAGGGAAGAAATGGGCACTCTGAGTGGCACACAGCTAAGATAATTCAGCAATTGGCTACTAAACAAAAAATAAAAGATGGGAGTATTACAAAGTTTTTTGTCATGTCAAGCTATATTTTATATATTTAATTAAATTGAAGTGTAGAAATTAATCTCTTCCCCTGTGGTTATATATATATCAATTTTTTAATCACTATAGCTAGCATTATCATTGGAATTTAGCATATAAGTATGCATAAGCATGGAATGAGAGTCCTGCTAATGATGAATAAAGGGAAATAAAGGAAAATGAAATATATACAGCTTATCCAGGCGCATGAATAATGGCAGGCTTTAAAGGAACACATTTCATATTTTTGTATTTTTTAGGAGCATCAAAATTCCACTACTGTTGTTACATCAGCAAGAGGTTAAGTGCTCAAGGCCTGAGGTGCACTTCAAGGAACAAAACATTGAACTCCTTTTTCTATACCCAAGAAAACTCAGGGGACAATCTTATTTCTTACTAGCTACTATTATGGCTTACTTGTTTTCTACTCTAGAAACTAGCTGCATACTTAAAAATAATAATAATAATAATAAAGTATGACACGCATCCCGGTGATTTTCATGGCAACATTAAGATTTTGTAGTGGTAATAAAGGAAAACTCATCACACATCACATTTGGAATTCAACATACTCGTGCTGAATAGTACTTCAGAACTTTAAGTGTGTTTATGCCTCTTGATCAATTGCCAAGAAAAAAAAGTATTCTATTTTTTATGTTTCTGGAAAAAAAAAAAAAAAAAAAAAAAAAAAAAAACACCTAATGTATATATTTTACTGGAATCTGAAATTAATCAGAAAAAGAACAATTACTCCCAAGGTCTTCATTACACTTAAAAGCCAAATAGGACACTAAAAATATATGAAGTATTGTTCCCTTAAATTCAGCACCGTATAAGTTCTTAACAACTACTAATTAAATTGAAAGAGTCTTTTTCTAAGGAATATTTTATGTAAAAGACTTTAAGTCCCTTTGGGGACAGCTTTCTATGTGAAGTACATATAACATTTTAACATTAAATTCTGGTCAGTAGGCACTAAATGTAAATTAGCATTTTTATATAAATTATTAAACAAATAAAACAGACGTTGAGATTCCCCTCAATTTATTTTAAGATTCTCCAGTTTAAAAAAAATCTATGGTTCTGTTTGTGTATTTCTACATTTAAAAGGACAGTTAGCTTAAAAGTGTGATTTTGAAAGTTCACAATCTAGTCTCCATGAACTAAAAGTAATTTTTTCAGACCATACTGAAGGACAGTGAACATCATTTAAAATCTTATATACCAGACTGAATACATAGTGTGAAATTAACTAAAGATGTAGAAAGCTAAATCAATTTTCCATAAGGTCGGACTGTTCTGCTATAGTTTTCTGTTTGGTTGGTTGGTTGTAGTTTTGTTGTTGTTGTTTTGTTTGTTTATTTGTTTGTCTAATTTAAAAATAAATAAGTGTGAGGAAACCTTTATATTGTCATTACAAGCAGGACCAAATAACCCAATCTCAATCACTCTTTGTTAAAGAGAATGTATGTGTGTATGCATGTATTAATACTATATATGTAGTGTATATAGTATTGAACTATATAGGCATGAACAGAATTCTACTGTACAGCAAACATAATTCAGTTTAATTCTTATGTGTCTATATATCCGTACAGCTGCTGAATGTCTCTAAATGTGATGTGAGCAAACAAATATTGCAGATAGGACTACATTATAGGGAAGTGTAACAAAATTATAATATTTGGCATGACTTTTCTGTCCTACAAATACTCCACTCCTTCACTCTTTTTTTTTTTCTTTATATATGGCTTTGGCTGTATTGAAAAATATGTTTCTTGCAGTGTCCATCAAGACACTTCTTTGAGCACTTCTGTTAAATTACTCACAGTAAAAGACCAAAATAAAAATAAATAAATAAAAGTATGTTTGAGTGCTTCAAATTATCCAGTATATTACATTTAGTAGCACTGAAGTTCATCTGTTAATTCTAGTAATTGCATTGATATTGATAAGAAGGTAAGGCAGATCTCACTGCCTTGAGCATTTATCTAAAAAAAAGAAAAACTAAAGAAAAATGATATTTTCACTATTATAGAACAACTATTTCTAAAAATAAAAAATTGAATAGTTTTTAACATTAAAATCATAAGATTTTTTTCAGAGAAATAACCATTTTTATGCTTATTTAGACAAGAATTGAGTTTATATCTAAACTTAAATGCTTTATTAGGTAAGTTTTACTTAGGTCTAAGCAGTTAAAATGAAGGAGGGTTGGCAGACAGTAGTTGAATTAAATCTATGAATGTAAGTTTTCAAGTTTTATCTACTATTGATAATGAAACTTGCTAATTTATTTTATGCATCCCTTTTACAGACTAATGATTTTACCAAAATCATCTGCTCACTGCAGAATTCACTGTTGTTATTACAATAATGACTCTTTTGATTGCATTTATTCTTCCAAGCTGTTTTCTACAACTATTATATCTCAATAGCCTCAATTAGACTTATGGGATCCTTAAAGTTCACAACGGGCTAAACTCTGTAGTCAATTGGGAATGCTTTTTTTATGAAGAGTATTTTTTATTTCAAGGGGGGAAGAACTGATATGCATGGTGAAGCCACTCAGATCATTTTTGCATTTAACAAACAAGCCTTATTAATTTTAAAAGCCCACATCTGTAGATACTTTAAAATAGAGCAATTCAAAGATTTTATGTAAATGCTGTTTTCTGTGATAGAACTCATAAGAATGTGTTTTGCTGTACGTCCTTTCATAGATCTCTGTTATTTTACTATTGATATGAACATGAAAATTATGTATTTTCAATTGGAAATGTCATTTTTCACTTTCTAGATATTTTTTTTTTACACCTGTACATGTATTTCTAATGGAGCGTGAGATTAAAATCATAGAATCGTAGAATGGCCTGGGTTGAAAAGGACCTTAAAGTTTCAACCCCCCTGCTCTGAACAGGATTGCCAGCCACTAGAGCAGGCTGCCCAGAGCTGCATCTAGCCTGGCCTTGAATGCCATCAGGGATTGGGCATCCACATCTCTGGGCAACCTGTTCCAGTGCCTCATCACTCTGAGTGAAAAACTTTCTCCTAATATCTAACATAAATCTCCCCTGTCTTAGTTTAAAACTATTCCCCCTTGTCCTATCACTACCAATACATGTAAACAGCTGTTCCCCTTCCTGTTTATATGCTCCCTTCAAGCACTGGAAGGCCGCAATGAAGTCTCCCCAGAACCTTCTCTTCTCCAAGCTAAACAAGATCAGTTCCCTCAACCTTTCTGCATAGGAGAGGTGCTCCAGCCCTCTGATCATCTTAGTCACCCTCTTCTGGACCTGTTCCAAGAGCTCCACATCTTTCTTGTGCTGGGGGCCCTAGGCCTGCCTGCAGTATTCCAGGTGGGGTCTCACAAGAGCAGAATAGAGGGGGACAATCACCTCCCTCTCCCTGCTGGCCACTCCTTTTTTAATGTAGTCCAAGACATATTTGGCCTTCCGAGCTGCAAGCTGGCACTGCTAGCTCATGTCCAGCTTCTCATCCATCAGGACCCCGAAGTCCTTCTCTGCAGGACTGCTCTCAAGTTCTTCTCACAGTCTATATAAATACCTGGGATTGCCTCAACCCAAGTGCAACACCTTGCTCTTGGTCTTGTTGAACCTCATTAGGTTCTCATGGGCCCATTTCTCCAGCCTGTCTAGGTCTCTCTGGATGGCATCCCTTCCCCTTATTGTATTGACTGCACCACTCAGCTTGGTGTCATCTGTAAACTTGCTGAGGGTGCACTCAATTCTGTCATCTATGTCATTGATAAAGATGTTGAAGAGCACTGGTCCCAAGACTGACCTCTGAGGAACACCACTTGTGACTGGCATCCATCCAGACATAGAACCATTGACCAATACCCTTTGGCTGTGAACAGTCAGCCAATTCTTTATCCACCTAACAGTCCATCCTTTAAAACAATAACTCCCCAATTTAGAGAGAAGACTATGGTGAGGGACCATATCAAAGGATTTGCTCAAGTCCAGGTAGATGATATCCATTGCCCTTCCTTTATCCACCGTGGCTGACTCCTCTAGCCTGACAGGGAAGCAACTTCCCCCTTACCACAACAATAAAACCCATAGGTGTCAGCTGATGGGATAAGTGTTCTTGACAGGGATAAAATTAAGATTTATCAAATTGATAATATGACACAGTTTTAAAGGTTTGGCTTTGTTAGCCAAATGGGGATGAGATTAATTAAATATTTTAAAGTAAGTTTGTTAGCTTTACCTCTAAATTTATCTTTTAATTAAAATTTTGTGAATATGGCATTGGCTATGGCATGGTACTAAATTTATTTGAGCCTCAGAGCAGAGCATGATCCTAATTCCAAAGGCAATCAGGTCAACCAGCCGGAGAGTCTGCCATTATCACAGTTGCTCAGAGAAAATGTCTCAGAGTTAACTGCAGGTCTATTAATAGTCATGACCTTTGAAAAGCATGAACAGTTTGACTTGCACTTTAATTGCAGGAAAAGCCATTCTGATTTTTTGGCAAAATGAACAAAACCTTACAGGAGTAAAGACCAGCACCTGGGTACAGGCAGGTCATGCTCTTAAGTAAAGAGTTCCCAGTCTCTGATATACATAATGCTCATATTATACAGTTGATTACATTGTTGTCATACTGTCCAGAGTCCCAATGGAAAATGAAGCCATACAAAACAGGACATGAGCATTCATTAACTTGAGGTCATATAACACACTTAAGAAATGAGCTTAGTAAATGTTTGTAGAAATGTTCATAGTAAAGGGTGTGAGATCTGAACTCCCTCTTTATAAGGATTATGAAGATAACAGTAGAAGCACAAGAAATTACAAAGAAATTACAAAAAGCAGGGGGGTGGGGGTGGGGGTGGGGGAGGGGAGGGATGGTGGTGGTGTATAAAAGATTTTAAAAAATGTTCCACATAGTAATGTTCTCAAATTCTCATAAAACACAGCCAAACTTAATAATCAGACTGTAAGAAATTTTAAAAGCAAAAATCTAACCCATAACTTCTCACAACAGTAACATATATGTGTGGGACTTGCTGCTCTACCTGGATGCATGCAAGTCCATGGGGACTGATGACATTCATCCTAATGTACTCAGAGAGCTCGTAGATATCATCATGGGACCTATCTCAATTATTTTTCAATAGTCTTTGGAATACAGAGAGTTCCTTGTTGACTGGAAGCTGGCAAACGTGGTCCCAATTTTCAAGATAGGCAAAAAAGATCTTAACAATTGCAGGCCTGTCAGTCTCGCTTCAGTGCCTGGTAAAACTATAGAAAAGATTATTTTGGGAGTTATCGAAAAACAACTAAAAGCCAATGCAGACAGTGTTCAAAGCCAATATGGATTCACTAGGGGGAGGTCATGTCTAAGAAACTTAATTTCCTTCTATGACAAGATCACCCATCTAGTTGACCAAAGGAAGCCAGTTTACGTAATCTTTCTGTATTTCAGTAAAGCTTTTGATACCGTATCTCACAGTATCCTTCTGGACAAAATGACCAGAATACTGTTAGATAAAAACATAATAAGGTGCGTGAACAATTTGCTGATGGTTCAGGCTCAGAGTGTTCAGGTGAATGAGGTTACATCAGATTGGCAACCTGTCATTAATGGGGTTCCCCAGGGCTCCATTTTAAGACCAGGCCTCCTCAATTTTATCATAAATGATTTGGATGAAGGACTTGAAAGTTTTGTGAGCAAGTTTGCAGGTAATACCAAATTGGGTAGGGCTGTTGACTCCATAGAGGATGGTGAGGCCTTGCAGAGATATCTGGACAAGTCAGAGACATGGGAAATCACCAACGATATGAAGTTTAACAAGAGCAAGTGTCTTATTCTGCAACTGGGAAAGGGTAACCTTGGTTATACGTACAAATGGAGGGGGATGACATGCTGGAAAGCAGCCCTGCCATAAAAGATCTGAGGGTTTTGATCAACAACAAGCTAAATGTGAGCCAGAAGTGTGCCTTGTCAGCCACGAGGGCCAACCATATCAGCATTGTTATCCTGTCAAGGGAAATGATTGTTCTGCTCTACTCTGTGCTGGTATGGCCTCACCTTGAGTACTGTGTACAGTTTTGGGCACCACAATATAAAATATAAATCTGTTAGAGAGTGTCTAAAGGAGGGCAACAAAGATGTCTATAGGGTCTATAGGGGAAGAGATATGTGGAGTGGCTGAAGTGACTTGGATTGTTCAGCCTGGTTAAGAGGAGAATGTGAAGAGACCAGATTGCAGTCTACATCTTCCTGATGAGGGGGAGCAGAGGGGCAAGTAGTGATCTCTGCTGTTTGGTTACCAGTGATGTGACCCAAGAGAACAGCTTGAAGCTGCAACAGTGACAGTTCAGGCTGGATATCGGGAAAAGATTCTTACCAAGAAGGTGGTTGGGCACTGGAACAGGCTCCACAGTCACATAGGACATAGTCATGACACCGAGACTATGGGAGTTCAAGAAGCATTTGTACAATGTTTTCAGACAAATGGTCCGATTTTTGGGGGGACCCAGGAGTTGGACTCAATGGTCCTTGTGGGTCCATTCCAACTCAGATATTCTATGATTCTATATCACCATACATGATCAAAATATGGCTTGTGTTCTGGCAGCAGGGACTTTGATCTGAAAGATTTATCTTCCTTTTCAACTTTTATCTGTGCCTTTTTTACTGACATCTGGTTGTATCAAGTTGTACTGGGTTTAAGTGGTAAGGTTTTGATATTTGGGGTCTGCAGGGGTGGCCTTTGTGAGAAGAGTCCTGAAGCTACCTCATGGTAGATATGAGCCAGTTTCTTCAACCATCTTCAAAGGGACCTGAGGCTGCCAAGAACCAAACCAGTGATCAACATTGGTTGGGCTGCTGGGACAGAAGATTTAAGAAGAGGAAAAAAACTGTTGTACAGCAGCAGCTGGGACAGTGAGAAACAGCCCTGAAGACACCAACGTCAATGAAGAGGAGGGGGAAAAGGTGCTAGGCTAAATCCCTTATCCTTTTTTGTTGTATTTTCTCCCCCTTTCCCTTTGAGGAGGGTGGAGTGAGTAGTTGTGGTGGAGTTCAGCTGTCCAGCAGGGTAAAACCACCACACCACTTTCACAGCAACTTGGGCCTGCAGATGCTAAACTATACCTGTAAGTATATGACTATGGCACACATGTATTTAGTAATTTATAATAATAAGACAAATACTAAACCTTTCTCATTGCCACTTGGCTTACATCAATCTTTACATTACAGAACCCAGAAACATGCAAACAAAAAACAAACAAACAAACAAAAACCAGTAATGATCAAACAGGGAGGGAAATGTGGGCTGACAACTTCCCTAATCCACAGTATTAAACCTTTAAACTCTACCTTCATCTCAAGGAGATGCAATGCAAGAAGAACTGAGCTTTCTTGAGCTGGTTCCTGCAGCCAATTCCTTATTTGCACCAGTAATTATTTTTATTTTATTTTTATTTTTGTTTTTATTTTTATTTTTATTTTTGTTTTTATTTGTATTTGTATTTTATTTTATTTTATTTTTATTTTTATTTTATTTTTATTTTTAATTTTTATTTTTATTTATTTGTATTTGTATTTTACTTCATCTGATCCTGCAGGGGCTTCCCACAGGCAGCAGCTCTTCAAGAATTGCTCCAACATGGTGTACCACAGGGCCCACCCATCAGGCGAAAACCACTCCAGCATGGGCCGCAGTTCCCCCCAGATGCTCTGCTCCACCAGGGGCTTTTTCTAAGAGTAGAGATCTGCTCCGCCGTCGGACACATGGGCTGCAGGGGGACAGCCTGCTTCACAAGGGGCATCTCCACAGGCTGCAGAAGAACTTCTGCTTCTGCACCTGGAGTACCTCCTGCTCTCATTCTGCACTTACCTTGGTGTTTGTAGGGCTTTTTTTCACTCCTCACTCTCCCAGTTACTGTTGCCCTGAAGTTTCTTCCCTTTATTAATTCTGCTCTCACAGAGGCAGAAACAACATCACTTATTGGCTCAACTCTAGACCTTTTGGAGCTGTCTGGAGCTGGCTCTGATCTAACATGGGGCAGCTTCCAGATTCTCCTTACAAAGGCCACCTCTGCTGCCTTTCACTACCCATAACCTTGCTACATAAACCCAATGTAATTAGTCTGAAGAAATAGTAAAAATGTGTCTTCCAGACAGTAAGATTGTTTCTCCATAATGCAATACTTTCAATACAGCAATTCTTTATAGTATTAAGTTATCAAGATATAATAATTTAATATAATAATTTATGTTTCTGAACTAAAATATTGTTCTACATTGAAAATTCATATTCATCTGTATGTGAATCAGGAAGCATTGAATGCATTATGCATGTGATTAATTCCTGATTCCACAGTTAGTGTACTTATATTTAGTTCACTTACATTAAGTACTTGTTCCACTTGGTCTTCATTCTATTATTAATTAAGGGCACAGAAGAAAAGACCTGTTGGTATACCTGTAGTTATATTTGAGTGAAGTGAGACAGAAGGCTTATAAAAAGCCTCAAGACAAATAAATTGATGGTGTCCAATAGTAAATAATAAAGCATTTAGGCATCAGTGAATTAGCTAAAGTTCACAATTTATTGGAACATTTTGGTATTTCTCACTCCCTTGACTTACTTTCTTGTCTTCTCAAATTGTGATCTATCAAGACATAATCCGATGTGTTATAAGCAATTAAATTTAAAGACAAAAAAGAGCCAGTTCCTTATTTATTTATTTATTTTTGTTCAGTATCACTAAGAAAAACAGAACTTTATTTCTTACAAGAAGGGTGTGTGCAAAATGCAAGAGACAGAACAGGTCCAAAAATATTTTTAGTCTTTTTGGATAAATCTAGCCTGTGGTTAATAAATTATGACAGATTATGACAGTATGGTTTTAGCATTAACGTCAACGAACAAACTGGTGCATCCTATCTTTGCTAGGAGAAGTAACAATGCTACTTTAAAAAAAGGTTTTGAGGTAGGTAAGAGAAAAAAAAATCTATCTTCTGAACACAACAGTAGAAACAGAAATTTGTACATAGCTGTTTAATACTTTGAGTATAAGGAAAATACATCTCTAGAAAGCAAAACAGATATGCAGATTAATACATATATATATATAAATGTTTTTTTAAAATAGGCACTTAAAGTAGCTACAAGAATTTGAGGTAATTTAATGTAATTTAAAAACAATATGATTGTGTATTCTTTCTCTTTTCCTGATGTATGTACATAATATCTAGCAAATCTAGATAAACCCTATTAAGCACACTTTTGTTGGATATCGTATTTCTGTAAATTTCAAACAACAAAATGAATATGCCATCTCAGTAGCTATTGAAGAAAGGTTACTATAAGGATAGAACAGGTAAACCATATGATTTATCATTACTGCAAATAAGATTTGAAAGGTTATTGTATTATTTTGCCTTCTAATGAAATCTTAAAATCCACATGAAAATAAGGCTAAGTAAAATAAGAGGCACTTAAGTTTAAGTGCTGTAGTTCCATCTTTATGTGTTTTTGTTTGTTTTGTATATTTTTGTTGTGTATGTTTTGTTTTGTCTTTTTTTTTCCTAACTCAGAAACCAAATAGAAGACTATTTTATTTTAAAATTCACAAACGTAGGAAGTAGCAATATCCTGTTTGACATATTTTGTGAAAAATTACCTTAAATTCCACACACACACACAAAAAAAAAAAAAAAAAAAAAAAAAGAATTGAAATCCAGTTAACAATGGAGAGCTATTAACACTTTCCAGTCAAACAGCAGATTAGGTATCTGTAAATTATGAACAACAATAAAATATGAACAACTTAAGGAAGTACAAGAAGTTTGAAAGAGAAAATAAGGTTTAACATACCATCTACTATTAGTATCCTAGCAGACTATGACAGATAAACAAGTGTAGCATGCTTACATGTAAAATGGCAATAATCATCATATATTTTTTAGGATGTGGATTGCTTGTGCTAAGAAATTATATAGAAATATCTTTCAACTACATACCACAAAGTAGGCAAGAGGATTTTCTGAAGATAATAAAAAGGGATAGGATTTTTTTTTTTTTAATATATTATAATAAATAATTAAAAAAAAATGCTTTGTGGAAGAATATAATAATTAAAAAAAAAAAAGTAAAGTAAGAAAGCAATAAAAAAGATTAAAGTAAAAGTCTGAAAAAGATAGAAGAATATAGCAAAATCTGAAAACAAACAAACGAACAAACAAACAATATTAATTATTTCAGAGCATATTGATCGCACAAGACATACATTGAAATTATCCAGTGCAAATACCAGCAAATCATCTGTAGTATGAGGACAGTAACCCTAAGCAAGAAATTAAAACAGTGAGAAAGGCATGACTGATGATGACTTAATTCTTCAATCAGTGTGACATTAAATTTTTGATTAGTGGAAGACAACTATTCTTTATTAAATGATGTGTTCTAATAGGCAATACTGCCAATCTAATAGGCAATCTAATAGCAACAAACGTAACTTCAGTAGTGTTCAGAATACTTTCAGTTACTGAAATTTGCAGTGCTCAACAATTAGATTAACAAAGTTTGGTACCAAAAGGTTTTTTTACTTCTGAAATATCACACAGAACAGCTGTTACTTTGAAAATATTCAATGTTAATTCTTGTTCCTGTTTTGTATCATTTTATTGAAATATGAAAGTTTCATTGTGGGATCAAGAACAGTTGGTAAATAAACATAGGGATTTCTAAAAAGTGAAATGAAAAGTCATAGCTTTAATTTTACACATTTTTGTACACATTTTTTACACATTTTACACATTTTTGTCAATTCCATACATACATAGTTATAAAGGATAGTGAACTGGTGTGGTGGTTTTACCGTGCTAGGCAGCTAAACACCACAACCGCTCTCTCACTCACCCTCCTTAGATGAGGAGGGAAAGAAGTAAAGTAAAGAACAACTCACGGGTTGAGATAAGGGTAATTTATTAAAGGGAAAAAATAATAATTATTAAGGAAAGATTCTTATTAACCAAACAATTTAACTAAAGGGAAAAAAAAAAAAAAAGAAAAAAAAAAAAGAAAAAAAAAAAAGAAAAAAAAAGGGAGGGGCAAAGGGAAAACAACAACGACAACAAAAATAAATAAAGGCTATGTGGAAGTGCAGAGGAAAGAAATTACTCTCTACTTCCCACAAATGATCAGTGCTTGACCATGTTCTTGAAGCAGGGCCTCAAAGCACATAGCTGGTGTTCAGAAGGAGGACTAATGTTTTCACAGAGAGCCCACCCCTCCCTTCTTCTTCCTTTTTCCATCTTTTATTCCTGAGTGTGACATCATATAGTATGGAATATCCCTTTGGTTAGTTTAGTTCAACTGCCCTGGTGATGTTTCTTTTCTCACTTTTTTGACCACCCCCTAGGAGGGTAAAAGAGATTCCTGATGCTGTGCCAGCACTGCTCAGCAGCAGACAAAACACTGGTGTGATACCTGCTGTTCTGTGGTGGTGTGATAACACAAGTGCAGAGCACAGCATTTTATGGGCTGCTGCAGTAAAAGTTAACATCTGAGCCAGACCCAGCACAACTGGAAAAAAAGTTATGAGATAACTTGTTCCTATCCTACACTATATTTCTAAAAGTAGGATTTTGTTTTCCTGATATCCTGGTAAATCACTTATCGTTATGAGTGTATAACTCATCCAGAGTTATTTCATAATCAGTGAGAAGCCCTGGCTTTGTTCACGGTGCAACTGAAGACATTCATATTACTTTCTTAAATTGTCAATGGCCATTTCTGTAGTAGAGCATTTCAGCAGTTCTTTGAGATTACATATGGATGACCATAGCCGTTGTTTCCTCCCAAGCAATCATTAACAATGAGGAAATACAAATATTAAAATAACTTGTTTCTATGTAAATTCTGAGGTATACTTATAAAACAAGACATAATACAAATTTCTCTTTCATGTGGTCCAGAATTTGCTAAATATTAAATTTGAACTGCTTTTTAAAAATATTTTTTTTCCAGATACTCATAACTTCTTCAAATATAATATTTCTTCAGAATACATGAAAATTTTCATTTAAAGGACACCTCATTTTACACCTCATTTTACAGCAGTGATTTTAGTGCCAGGAAAATTCTGAGAAATATATATATATATATATGTAATATATATATATATTATATTATACTCTCTCTATATATGTATATATTATATATTAATATATATTATATAATATATATAATAATATATAATATATATATTATTATTATATTATATGTATAATATTATATATTATAATATATTAATATATTTTATATGTCATATATAATATATAATAATATATATAAATATATTATATATATAAATATATATAAATATTATATATATTAAATATATATATATATATTTAATACTGATAGAAGATATATGGATTTTGCTTCATGTGTGCTAAACTGTACAAATAAACACAAAATAAAGAAAAATCCAGACCAAATGTATATATATATATATATACACTTGTTTTAACTTTTTTTTTCTTTTTTAACATTTTCAGCTGAATTTTTATTGTGTGATCAGTAAGGATCTCCTATAACTAAGAATATCTGTACATACCCTTTTTAATGAAAATATACTTTAATGATCTGTAACATGACAGTTTCAGCTGCTACATTATATTTTGTGTTGTCCTTCAAGATACTCATGTAATTCAGATACTTACTACTTTTATATTTAACCAATCATTGACATTTTAAAGAAAGACCACCTGTTTACCTTTTTCAGTATAGTGAATGATCAAAAAAGCTCAAATCCACCCTGCCTATGAGGACTTTTTTTTCCCTCTCCATTGTGGTGATTCTAATAGTTTCTGTAAAACCTCCCCAACTTCCATTTTTTATCACTGATTATAATTCTTTAACAAGTCCTGCCAAAGTTATTGAAATATCCTTAAACATAATGGATAAGCGCTTTATTAGGAGTTAGGCACTGAATTTTATTCCTGTCCTATATTTGCATCATTCACAGTGCAATTAATGTTTTCTTTCTAATTATTGTCCTTAAGGACGACTGTATTAATACTGCTATTAATAACAGCAATCACAATAATACTATACAAATAGTAATACATAAAATTAATTGTTGCAAAGACTTTCCTGAAAGTAACTGTCCATAAATAAAAATCAAACATCAATATATTTTTATTGTTCTATAAATATTCCAATAAATAAGAGGATATATGTTGACATTGGAAACTGACTCAGTTAAGAACTATTTTTTTGTTGTTTTTGATACACCAAAGTACTCATGTTTGAAATCGTTTCTTCAGATATGACTTTTTCATGAGTGCTTATCAAATGTGTTGACATAGTATCACCCAGTAATCCACAGGTTTATCATCAAATTCCACAAAAAACTCACTTCAGTGATGTAGCAAGTTTGAAGGTCATAATAATCTCTGAAGGTCAATTCCCTGAAGCATGGTTCAGAGCTTTTGTTACATGCAGGGGTGAACTTGGTGTTTTGCTGCAGCCTACTTCAATCAGGAACTAACTTGTGAATAATCAAGAAATACTTCACAAATACTTCTAAGCTCCACTTTCCTAATCCAAAGGTGTGATA
The DNA here is from genome assembly GCF_963932015.1 of Anas acuta. Taxonomy (NCBI): domain Eukaryota; kingdom Metazoa; phylum Chordata; class Aves; order Anseriformes; family Anatidae; genus Anas; species Anas acuta. The sequence continues at coordinate 52,945,288 of NC_089017.1, read as the reverse complement.
GGGTGCAGCCAACCATGGTAATTCAACTTGGAACAAGTTATTATCAGATAGAAAACATGATGGTAGGCTGAAAGGTGCTGGAGACTTTAGAGACTTCAAATGTTTTATCAAATAGAATATGCACTTTTCTACTTTCTGTTTTCCCAAATGTGTCATTTATGTGTTGCAGCTGTGCATTTTCTATCAAAGGCAACTGAATAAATTAGGGAAAACAAACAAACAAACAAAAAAATTGTCTAGCAACTCTACTCCCTGATTTGTATCACTCCTTAAAAATTGGTGACCAATTAAGCTTACACCTTCTCACTCAAACATTATCCAGCAGATATCTTCCCTGACACAGACTAATATTTCTTTGTCCTGAACGTTTGATTTTTTAGCCTGAGGACATGTACAGTGATCTGAAAAAAGTTGTAAGTTACTTTAGGAAAACGGAGACAGAAGTAATTAAAGAGCTATGGAAAGAGTAGCAAATTTATTTAGTCAATGTTTTAGAGATTTCCTATAATTTCTTTTTATCTGTATCTACACAAGCCTTTCTCTACCGAAGTTCCCAAATTCCTGTGGTTACAAATACCTCAGTGTAACTGAGAAAGTGGTAAAGTCAGTGCTCTGGTGTATCATAATCTCACAGAATAATTCTCAGACCATTCACTCTGGAAAAGACCACAGGAAGTTTTGACTGCAAACCATGCTTGCAACATGGTAAGCCCTGACTTTAAGTCAGGGGGGACCAGTAAAACTGTTGTCTTGGACTTCTGGAGGGCAGACTTCAACCTGTACAGGGCACTGGTTGGCAGAGTCCCTTGGGAGGTAGTTCTGAAGGGCAGAGGAGTCCAGGAAGGCTGGGAACTCTTCAAGAAGGAAATCTTAATGGCTGAGGAGCGGGCTGTCCCCATGTGCCCAAAGATGAGCCGGAGGGGAAGAAGACCGGCCTGGCTGAACAGAGAGTTGTGGCTTAAGCTTAGTAGGAAAAAGAGGGTTTACAATCTTTGGAAAAGAGGGTGGGCCACTCGGGAGGACTATAAGGATGTTGCAAAGCAGTGCAGGGACAAAATTAGAAAGGACAAAGCTCATCAGGAGCTCAATCAGACTACTACCGTCAAAGACAACAAAAAATGTTTTTACAAATACATTAATGCAAAACGGAGGACTAAGGAGAATCTCCAGCCTTTACTGGATGTGGAGGAACTTAGTTATGAAATATGAGGAAAAGGTGGAGGTGCTTAATGCTTTTTTACCTCAGTCTTTAGCGGCAAAACCAGTTGCTCTCGGGATACCCAGTACCCTGAACTGCTGGAAGGGGATGGGGAGCAGAATGTGGCCCTCACTATCCATGAGGAAATGGTTGGCGACCTGCTATGGCACTTGGATGTAAGCAAGTCGATGGGGCCAGATGGGATCCACCCGAGGATACTGAGAGAACTGGCAGAGGAGCTGGCCAAGCCCCTATCCATCATTTATCAGCAGTCCTGGCTATCGCGAAAGGTCCCAGTCAACTGGTGGCTAGCAAACGTGACACCCATCTACAAGAAGGGCTGGAGGGCGGACACAGGAAACAATAGGCGTGTCAGTTTGACCTCAGTGCCAGGGAAACACATGGAGCAGATCATCTTGAGTGTTATCACACAGCACCTGCAGGGCAAGCAGGTGATCAGGCCCAGTCAGCATGGGTTTATGAAAGGCAGATCCTGCTTGACGAACCTGATCTCCTTCTATGACAAAGTGACGCGCTGGGTGGATGAGGCAAAGGCTCTGGGTGTGGTCTATCTTGACTTCAGCAAGGTTTTTGACACTGTTTCCCGCAGCAATCTCCTCAAGAAACTGGCTGCTTGTGGCTTGGACTGGCATATGCTTTGTTGGATTAAAAACTGGCTGGATAACTGGGCCCAAAGAATTGTGGGGAACGGAGTTAAATCCAGTTGGAGGACGGTCACTACTGGAGTCCCCCCAGGTCTTAGTACTGGGGCCAGTTCTCTTTAATATCATTATTGATGATCTGGATGAGGGGAGACACCAAGTTAGGTGCCTGTGGCAATCTGATTGAGGGTAGGAAGGCTCTGTAGGAGGACCAAGTGCTGGGTCCTGCACCTGGGGCACAATAACCTCAAGCAGAGCTACAGGCTCAGAGATGAGTGCTTCGAAAACTGCCTGGTGGAGAGGAACCTGGGAGCGTTGGTTGATAGTCAGCTGAATATAAGCCAGCAGTGTGGTCAGGTGGCCAAGAAAGCCAACAGCATCCCGGTTTGCATAAGAAGCAGTGTGGCCAGCAGGACTTGGGAAGTGATTGTCCCCCTGTACTTGGCTCTGGTGAGGCTGCACCATGAGTACTGTGTTCAGTTTTGGGCCCCTCGCTACAAGAAGGACATTGAGGTGCTCCAGCAAGCCCAGAGAAGGGCAACAAAGCTTGTGAGGGGTCTGGAGAACAAGTATTACGAAGAGTGGCTGAGGGAGCTGGGTTTGTTCAGCCTGGAGAAGAGAAGGCTCAGGGGTGACCTTATTGCACTCTGTAGATACCTTAAAGAAGACTGTAGCGAGGTGAGGATTGGTTTATTCATCCACATGCCTGGTGACAGGACGAGGGGGAATGGGATAATATTGTGCCAGGGGAGATTTAGTTTCGATATTGGTTGGAAGTAATTCTTTACGGAAAGGTCTGTTAGGCATTGGAATGGGCTGCCCAGGGAAATGGTTGAGTCACCTTCCCTGGCGGTCTTCAAAAGATGTTTACATGTGGAGGTTACTGATACGGTTTAGTGGTTTAGTGGAGGACTTGTTAGTGTTAGGTTAGAGGTTGGACTAAGTGATCTTGGACATGTCTTCCAACCTAGATGATTCTGTGATTCTATGAAAGTATGGTTTCTAACCTGAACTTAACAAACCTTTAGGAATATTCTTTAAAACGAAAATGGATTTTAAGTGTTACTGTCCCCCCACCACCCAAACCTTTATTTATATTTGGCCTCTGTGCCCTTTTGTAGGGTGTGAATAACCATTAGATATTGCTTAACCATGTCTTGATATCTTTTCCTGTATCATAAATACTCACTTAAACTTTTTGCTCTTTTCTCGTTACGGACAGATGTAAATTTTTAATGCAAAGGGAAGGTTGTATTTTGAGAAAAGAATAACTGAATTGTGTAAAAAGTGACATCTCCATACAGCTCTTCTTTTGTTTTTTTAAAATTAAATTTCCCATAACTGTTCTTTCAGCTTACCTAAAACTTCTCAATTTGACATTTTGTATACTATTTCCAAAATTGTTCAGAAACTCCTTGTCTCATGAAGAAACATAGACAGAATATTGTTGAGCCCGCAAATGCTGCCAATGAGCTGTGCATGAGTAAGGGTCATTAGTCACACACCTGAGAAGTGTAAAAGATCAGATCAACAAGAGTTATGTAAGAGTTATAAGAGTTATATAAGAAAGATATAAGGAAGAAAGAAAATATTATCTCCTTCTAAGAGTGATGCCTAACAGTACAGGACCATTAGATGAGAAATGAGTGTGGATGGAAAAAATGGGATACACAGCCTGAACTTCTCAAGTCCGTAATTATGTTGGGAAAATTGTCTTGAGGCTTGGATATAAAATAAAATAAAATAAAATAAAATAAAATAAAATAAAATAAAATAAAATAAAATAAAATAAAATAAAATAAAATAAAATAAAATAAAATAAAATAATAAAATAAAATAAAATAAAAATAAAAGATGGAAGGAAGGAAGGAAAGGACTGTATCCTAACAAGTCTATGTTTTCCTTATAATAATTCATGGGACACCAAAAAGTTTACTGGTGAGAAAATATGACTGTGTTTGAAAGAAAATAGTGGAGAATACTCAGAACTAAATTAAAATTTACATGCAATCTAAGATGCATAATTTGCTTCATAATTATTGATGTTGCTTCAAAATCGAGGGCTTAATGAAACTGTGATCCAGAATATTTATTGTTGTGTTTTTTCCTGATATCTTCTGCAGCTGAAAATGTTTCTTTTTCAATCTTATTTTTAACCAACAGAATTGTTCTGTAAAGAAGAAAAAAATGCATAGAAACATGCCAGAGAGAGACTTCTGTTATCAGAAGGAGTGACGGGAAGATGTCACAATGTGCTTGAGGATATTAGGGTCTAAATGTCAGCACATTCCAGTCAGATATTGCATGTTTGTGTATTTTCAAATTTTAGCCTTACTGAAAATTTTTACATGCCAGCACAATTAGAAGGAGAGAACACATAACAGAGAAGGGAGAGGAAATGCATCCTTGCAAATAATACCTACTAAAAGAGGCTCTCCTTTTAATAGTCTCTGCATTTCAAGGGGCTCTTGTGTCTCTGTTGTTGTTCACTTTCTTAGACAAATTCAAGTGAAAGAATATTTCCCTCTGCTCTGTTATCATTTTTATCCAGCTTGGATTTCTGTTTTGGTATCTATACAGTGACAGAGAACAATAATGGGAAATGATTCATATTTTGTCAAGCTGTCAGCTATCAAAGTACTATACTCATGGTACATACATGCTCATTACAGTTATTAACATTTGGAAGATGTAATCTCCACAGTAACTTTGTCACTTGAAACACTGAAAGACAAATGACATGTTTATGGTTCTGTGGTCACCTCTAGTATCTAATTCCAGAATAGAAAAAGAACAGTGTCTGTGGTCTTTTCAGCCATTCAACCATAAACAGATAAAGAGTAGTAGAAGTGTCCTGACAGGAAGAGAGGAGTGGTGGAGAAAGGTATTGGCTGGTACTCTTACAAAGGCACTTGACTGACAGAAGAGTTGTAGCACAACTGAAACAGGAAGATAGTGACAATGACAAGAGACATTGTGGAAAGAGAAACTTAGGTTGTTGTGGAAGAGGGAAGAAAATTACTGGAGCAATGAAACAAACTTCTTGAAATTGAAGTATGGATGAATATTCAGCATGACTTACACTAACTTTCTCAGAATGCTCAGCATACACTAAGTGCTGAATTCACACATTTGAATATAATAAAATACATTTTCATTGGCCTATATATATAAATATATTGCTATTTGAAGTTTTGAAATATTATTTTTTTCAACTCTAGCCAACAATTCTAAAGATTTAAGACTCTTTCTTACCTATTTTCACTCTTGCTAGATAACAAAACTTCCTTGACTATCATCTCATGCATTCATGTTTGCATAATTTTATCCTGAAGCATCTCACAGTATAAGGCTTCAGGTCCCTCCTCAACTATTTCTGCAACCAATGCCAAGCACAGTTAGCATGGACACAGTGCTAATTCCCAGTGTAAACCTCTAATTTTAGTGACATATACTTACCTTTGATCATAATTAATAGAAAAGCCACTATTGAATCTATGTACCTCTCATTGTCCAGCAACCTTTCCTTACTAAGCTCAGCTTTCCAGCTTTCCAGCTTTCCAGTTTTCCTTACTAAGCTCAAAACATTTATGACATCTTCCTTCAATTCTGGCAATTTCCTGTTGGTCAAATCTCTACTTATTTTCTTGCACCAGATGATCCCATAATGTTTGGCCTATTTTAAAACTAAATTTATCTTTTCTTGCACAGACCCTACGTGAACAAAAAAGACTATGATATATCTGAAAACAAGCTGTCTCTTATCCTGCTATTAACCAAACTCTCTCAACAAAATCTATGTTATTAGCTGTCCAGATTATATAATTTTTCTAAATTAATGAGAAGCAGAAACCCAGTTAATTTATCCAGCTATTTTACAGGCACTCTTCAGGCATTTTCCCACCCACACTAGTGTCATTCTATATGTGGCACCATTCATGACAGAGAAGGTTGATAATAATCTGAATTTTCTAAAGATCATTTCATACTTCGACACCAGTAAATTAAGCTTTTGTTTTTGAATGATTTATTTGTAACTTCACTACTGTTTTTTGTTTGTTTGTTTGTTTGTTTTTTTCTGTGACTCAACCATCTAAAATAACTTAAAGTATTTATTTTGTCTTTGTTAGACATTAAGGAGATGAAAACATAGAATGATAGAATGGCTTTGTTTGGAAGGGACCATAAAGGTCATCTAGTTCCTACTCTGCTGCCTAGGGCAGGGATGCCAGCTACTAGATCAGGTTTCAGGGACCCCTTCCAACATGACCTTGAATACCTCCGGAGATGGGGCATCCACAACTTCTCTGGACAACCTGTTCCAGTGCCTCACCACCCTCTGAGTAAAGAATTCTCTCCCAACATCCTAATCTAAATTTCTCCTTTTTTTTTTTTTTTATTTTTTTTATTTTAAAACCATTCCCTCTTGTCCTGACATTATCTAACTGAGAAAAGAGTTGTTCTCCATCTTTTTTTATAAATCCCCTTTAATTAATTAAAGGTTGAAATGAGGTCCACCTGGAGTCTTCTCTTCTCTAGGCTCAACATCCCAGCTCTCTCAGCCTTTCTTCATAGGAGAGGTGCTCCAGTCCTCTGATCATCTTCCTCTTCCTCCTCTGGACCTGCTCTAACAGGCTGTAGCAGGCCTGGCTCCCCCCAACCTTATTTTTTACTCATAACCCTGCTCAGGCAATAACCATCAGTGGAGACCATGATGAATGTATCTGTGGGCACGTGGCCATGGGTGTTGAGAAGCCCCATAGTTGTTGATAATATTGGACTCTTAACAATGAGGCCATCAGGAATGTAAGAGTTTAGAAGGAACAAAGAAGGCTGATTCGGGAGACACCTTTTTGTCTTGGACTGCTTGTTCTCCAGCCATTAAGGCATGGAAGTTGCTGGGTGTTTGCTGTTGCCAGGCAAAGTTGTTTGACTAATGAACATTTAGTGGAAAAGTACTGCTGTGGAGTGAATGGTATAAGAAGGGAATCTGTCCTCAGTAAGGTAGTTGAAGCTATGTCCTGAATAGAAAGTTGAAGTTATGTCATCAATAACATAGTAGCAGTTACTGGTCCTGAAAGAACCATGTGGTCCTTACGCCACATGTATCTGGTTGTGGTAGCTGAACTGGGTTCAAGATGGATTTGGGGCAGATAGATCCAAGGACTAATGGATCATACACCAAATAAATATTTCTGGTATGCAGTATGACTGGCAGTCAATCATCTTATCTCATAAATAGGAAACAGCCCAGAGCTCATTGAGCATTTTTGTACTGCAGTAGGCTGCATGCTAGGATTTTCCCCTTGAGCAGGGATGCCACTCAAGGTTACTTCTCAAGGTGAGAGATTCCTCACCTGTGAATGTATTCAGTAAGTAACTACTAACTAGCTTGCTGAAAATTTGCAAGTAATTTGCTAAGCATGCTGAAACTTTGTAATCTTAGATAAGTGATTTAAATGATTGATTGTGTATATAATCTGTTAGGCAGAAACCATTAAGTCTAGAATTAAAATAGGATATGGACATATTTAGATTCCTTTAGAGTTTGGAAAAAAAATAGGACATCATTATGAAACTTGTGACTCAACTTGAGGGTCTTCGTGATAGTTTTAGTCTGACTCTGTCCTCTTTGCCATAAATAAAGTGACTTCGCTATCACAAATCTTGTTAAAGTCACATTAAAACTTTTTTACAACTAATTACCATTAGAACTTTGATAAATTGCTGTCTCATTCATGATTAAGTCCTGCTAAATCAGTTCTCATCAATAAATATATTGCTGCTTCTTTCTTATGAGTGAAATGCATAATTCCTTTCACAACACATCTACTTCCTTCTACTTCTACATCCTTCTTGTGCTGGGGGACCTAGACCTGAATGCAGTATCACAAGTGGGGTCTTACAAAGGCAGAGCAGAGGGGAACAATCACCTCTCTCAACCTGCTGACCACACCTCTTTTGATACAGCCAAGGATACAGTTGGCTTTCTGGCTGCAGGCACAAAAGACGGCCACAACCCTAATAGTATTTGCTTCAGGAACAGGGAGAGAAAGAAATGATATCCTGTTCCTGGTCTTGTTTAAGCCAAAATTTTAACAGAAACAGAGATTTTTCACTGCTGAAAATAAATGAAATAAAATAAAAGAAATGGAAGAGATGAAATCCACAAATTTCTGTAACTAACAGGACATGTAGATACAGTGTAGTTACTCTGATATATGAGTATTACAAGTTCAACCAAAGACACCACGCAGTTGAAGAGCAGTGTGAGCTCTTTGGCATTGAATTCAAAAGGCTAAATGACCTTTTCCTGCTGTGGTGTTTGAGAGTAGTTTTCTGTGGATGCCTATTGCGAGGCTGAGGCACACACCTTCAGTTTTTTTTTTTTTTTTTTTAAAAAAAAAAACATATTTAATGCTCTTTTGCATGACTTTAGTAAGCACTATGAGGCAAATGCCTGCAAAAGAAAAACTAAAAGTATTTAAGGCAGACTGTGAATCAAAGCAAATGCTTTATTTTAACAGAAACTTATGTATTAGGAGAAAAAAATTCTTACTTGAGACAATGATTGTGAAGTTGAGACAGGTATAAGTTGTAACGGAAGTGTAAATCCCTAAATCAATATATTCAAGGTAAAAAACTTTAAAATTATTTTTAGTGCCGCTTCTATCTTTGAGAGACAAAATGAAAAGCAACACAACACAAAACGAACAGAGTAACTAGTGCACAGACACATTAAATAATGAGTATAGATCAGCTACAACCAAATTATACAGTATCAGCTTAACAAGCTTCAAAGGGAGATTCAAAGTGCTAACTACTGAGCACTGTGAGACAAAAGTGGAGGCAAAGAGAATTATAAAAATGAGCAGGATTCCAGACAACCAATTAAAATACACAATAAAACCAACATGGGGTGGTTTTCAGAGCAGTGTCAGCAAAGAATTAGGCACAGAAGGGAACAACATGACCTCTCCAACTAGGGTACCCTTCAAAGAATGGGAGAGAAATGAGATCTAAGATGCAGTAGGAAGACAAAGAAGAAGCAATAAACACAGCAGAAAATAGGAGTTATGCAGATACAAGAATGGCACAGAACAAAAGTAATCCAGAAGAGGGGAAAATGTTTGCCTTGTGTGAAAATGTTGATCATTTCTTTTGCATATGTCTGCTAAAGCACAAGCTTTCAAAACATGCATAGATACAAGCACATAAACTGACATTGAGCAGTCCACTGGATTGCTTTGGACTTCTGTATGAACCACAGACATGGAGACAGATTAATTATTCATCTCTTTACCTATAAAGAAGCTTAAAAGGCCATAAGAATCAATATTAAAAGAGAAGTATTAATTTGTTTCACAGAGAAAACTAGGCAAGGAAACAATGTGAAAACATATGGGATCCACCAAACTGGCAAAATACAGAACCTACCCCTTTAGTTAGCCAGAACAGACACATATTGCCTCAAAAGGAGTTTAATCAAAATCTGAAAAATACTCGTAAAATTTGGCTGAACATCATAAATCCCAAAGAGTTACTCAGAAAGATGAAAGTCATTCCAATAGAACTAACATAGACCTAATAGACTTAATTATTGAAAGCAAAACAAACTTATAGATGTGTTTAAAAAATGGGTGTCTTTTTAAGTTATGGATCAAAGAATGAAAAATCACAAATAAATCAGAAGGGAAGAAATATATTTTTGCTGTATGATAAAGAAATGGTTGCAGAATCCAGTTATGTAAAGGGTGATTGACAGAACAAAACAGACCCCCTCAAAGATATTATAACTTTCATATCATGTTGACTTTGTTATCACTATTACAGATGCCAAAATCTTCTAATGTGAAGTATATGACGACACAGGGAAAAAGTACCCTATAAAATATTTTCCTATTTCAAGAGAATAGTTGTTTCTAATACCAGAGATACTCTGAATTATTGAAGCAGTTGGATATAGATAGTTTTAATTCTTTTTAGTTGTCAGCTACTATTAATGTAGTGGGCTCAGATAAGCTCTTTTCCCAGCCAGTGAACAAAGTAGAATACTTTGTGGTGTGCCCAGGTCTTCTGTGTACAAATATCCATACAGTTTTCATAGAATCATGGAATGGCTTGGGTTGGAAGGGACCATAAAGATCATCCAGTTCCAAGAATCCTGCCATAGGCAGGGATGCCACACGCTAGACCAGCTTTCTCAGGGCCTCAATTAACCTGGTCTGAAACACCTCCAGAGATAAGGCATCCACAACCTCTCCGGGCAACCTGTTCCAGTGCCTCACCACTCTCTGAGTAAAGAAGTTCCTCCTAACCTCTAATCTAAATCTCCCCTCTTTTAGTCTTAAACCATTCCCCCTCATCCTGTCATTATCCAATGGAGCAAAGAGTCACTCTCCATCTTTTTATATGTCCCCCTTAAGTACTCTATGGTCATAATGAGGCCACCCTGGCACCTTCTCTTCTGTAGGCTAAACAGCTCGTACTCTCTCAGCTTTTCTCCATAGGAGGGGTGCTCCAGCCCCTTGATCATCCTTCTGGTCCTTCTCTGGACCTGCTCTAACAGATCCACATCCCTCTTGTGCTGGAGATTCCAGACCTGGATGCAGTACTCCAAGTGGGGCCTCACAAGGGTGGAGTAGAGGGGGACAATAACCTCTCTTGACCTGCTGGCCACTCCTTTTGATGTACCCCAGGATGCAGTTAGCCTTCTGGGCTGCAAGCATGCACTGCCAGATCATGTCAAGCTTTTCATCCACCAGAACCCCCAAGTCTTTCTCTGCAGGGCTGCTCTCAATGAGTTTTTCTCCCAGTTTGAAATCACGTCTGGGACTGCCCCAGCCAAGGAGCAGCACTTTGTACTTTGACTTGTTGAACCTCATTAGGTTCATGTGGGCCAACTTCCCAAGCTTGTCCTGGTCCCTTTGGATGGCATCCCTTCCTTCTATTGTATCAACCACACCACTCAGTTTGGTGTCATCTGCAAACTTGCTGAGGGCGCATTCAATCCCACTATGTCATTGATAAAGTTATTAAACAGTACTGGTCCCTGGACAGACCCCTGAGGTACACCACTCATCTCCAGCCTCTACCTGGACATAGAGCCATTGACAACCACTGTCTGGGTGCAACCTTCAAGTCAACTCCTTATTCACTGAGTGGTCTACCCATCAGTCTTGAAGGGCAAAGGGGTACAGAAAGGCTGGATGCTCTTCAAGAAGGAAGCATTAAAGGCACATGAGCAGGTTGTCCCTGTGTGTCATATGACAATCAGGCAGGGAAGAAGACCAGTGTGGCTGAACAGAGAGCTTTTGCTGAGACTGAGAGAAAAAGAGAATGTAGATCATGTGGAAGAAAGGACAGGCAACTCAGGGAGAGTATAAGAAAGCTGCCACCATATGCAGGGAGAAAATAAGAAAAGCTAAATCCCAGCATTAGCTCAACCTGGCCACTGAGGTCTCTTTATATATGTATATACATATAAATTAAAAATAAATAAATAAATAAATTAATTAATTAATTTTACAGATGTATTAACAGTAAGAGGAGGGTAATGGGTTTACTAGACTTTTGAGGGTGTGTGGGGGGGGGGGTGTAAAATAACTACTGGAGATAAGGAAAAGGCTGAGGTTCTCATGGCCTTTATTATAGCTATCTTTAATAGTCAGACCAATTATACTTTGGGTACTCAGCCTGCTGACCTGGAAGTCTGGGATGGGGATCAGAATAAAACCCCCACAATGCAGGTGGAGACATTTAGAGACTTGCTATTCTACCTGGACTCTCACAAATCCAAGGGGTCAGATGGGATTCACCTGAAGGTGATGAGGAACCTGATAGATCTGGTTGCTGAGTCACTTCCCACCATTTATCAGTGGTCCTGGTCACCCAGAAAGGTTCCAGATGACTGGAGACTTGCTGATGTGATGCTGATCTATAAGCAGGGTTGTAAGTAGGATCCAGGGAACTACAGGTCTGTCAGCTGACCTCTATGATGGGGAAGGTGATGGAACAGATCATTTCGATTGTAATCACACAGCATGTGTGGGACAACTGGGGGATCAGGCCCAGAGAGCATGGGTTCATGAAAGGCAAATCCTGCTTGGCCAACCTCATCTCCTTCTATGACCAGGTGACCCACCTGGTGGATGAGGGAAAGGCTGTTGATGTAGTCTACCTAGAATTCAGCGAAGCCTTTGACATGGTCCTCCACAGTATTCTCTTTCAGAAGCTGGCTGCCCATGGCTTGGAAAGGTACATGCTTTTGTGGGTTAAAATGTGGCTGGATGGCCAAACCTAGAGAGTGGTGGTCAATTGAGTTAAATCCAGCTGGTGACTGATCACAAATGGTGTTCCCCTGGGGCTGGTACTGGGGCCTATCCTCTTTAATATATTTACTGTTGATTTGGATGAGGAAATTGAGTGCACCCTCAGTAAGTTTGCAGATGATCCTAAGTTGGGGGAAAGTGTCAATCTGCCAGAAGGTAAGAAGAAACAACAGAGAGACCTGGACAGGTTGGATCAATGGGTAGAGGTTAATAGAATAAAGATCAACAAAACCAAGTGCTGGGTGCTGCTGCTGGGTCACAAAAACCCCATGCAGTGCTACAGGCTTGGAGCAGAGGGGCTGGAAAGCTGTGCAGAGGAAAAGAGTCTGGGGGTGCTGACTGATGTTCACTTGAACATGAGCCTGCATTGTGCCCAGGTGGCCAAGAAGGCCTAGAGTATCCTGGCTTGTATCAGGAGTAGTGAGGCCAGCAGAACCAGGGAGGTGATTGTCCCCTTGTATTCTGCTCTGGTGAGGCTGCACCTTGAGTACCGTATTCAGTTTTGGGCCCCTCACTACAAGAAAGACATTGAGGCCCTGGACCATGTTCAGAGAAGGTCTATGAAGCTGGTGAAGGGTCTGGAACATAAGTCTTATGAGGGAATGGGGACTGTTTAGTCTGGAGAAGGGAAGGCCCAGAGGAGATATATCATTGCTCTCTACAACTACCTGAGAGTGGAGAGGTGAAGGTCAGTCTGTTCTCACAGGAGGCTAGCAATAGGACAAGAGGGAATGGCCTCAAGTTGCACCAAGGGAGGCTCAAGTTGGATATTAGGAAAAAAAAAAAAAAAAACATTTTCAGTCAGAGTAGTAACATTGGAACAGGTTGCCCAGGGAGGTGGTAGACTCAACTCCCCTGGAGGTGTTTAAGGAAAGGGTAGATAGGGTACTTAAGGACACGTTTTTGTGGGTAGTATTGGTGGTATGTGGATGGTTGGAATAAATGATCTTGGAAATCTCTTCCAATCTTAATGACTCTATGGTGTTTTTTTGTTCATTTGTTTTTTGTGTGTTTTAAAAAAAATATATATATATTACTTTTAATTATAATAATAATTTATTTAATTCTACTTATTAAGCTTGTTTGTCTCTCTTATACATGACAGCAGTAGGCCATGGATGAATGGCTGACTTTGTCTAACGTGCTATGCAGTTAGTGAACACTGTACATAATGTAAGACAAATCTGTAGTGGTGGGATTTCAAGAGAAATGTCCCTATGGAATTGGTCCCTCAGCTACAGACCAGAGCTATGTAGCAAATGATGCCAAAGAAATACATGTCAATTGCTATTTGGACTCTCACAAACCACAGCCACCTCTGGCCCACCACTGGCCTACGTAGACTGAGCATATATACTAGAGTTTTAGCCAACCCTACTCCCCTTCTCCCCTCCCCCACCTCGTCCCCCCCCTCAAAAAAAAAAAAAAAAGCAAAGCATGTACCTTACATGTCATTTTTCGGTGTTTGATGACAATTAGGTCCTCCAACTTACCAGACAAGTAGAAACACAATTCCAATTCCTTCTATCACAACTACTTGAAATTCATAAACAGGAAATAATTCAGTTTTCAGGACAGGATATACCACCACAGGAAACATTCCTGTTAGTGCAGTGACATCTTCTTACCATAGACATAATCAGTAACCTTGGTTTAGCTGGTAAGGACTGGGAAGTTTGCCATTTGCCCTGGAAAGGCAAATGTACTCAAAAGGTACTCAGAGTAAGTTAGTTTTTCTGGAAAAATAAATAAATAAATAAGATCTTTATATCTGAATGTAAGTGAAGAAAACAAATAAATAAATGTCTCCAAGTCATCATGACATTGACATTCTTCATTGAAGGATGGCAGGCTCTGAGCCTGAGTACCAAAGAATGAGGTAATATTCCATGTGAATGTTGATTTCATATGTCAGCTGACTGGACAGAACCTTAAACAGAGTACCTATATTTCAGATCTTCAAATGAATGTGTATTTGAAGCTCAGGCTAAAGTGCCATCATACCACATGTTCAAAAACAATTCAAGTCTATTTTCTGGTAGTCAGTAATATAAAGTCAGATGTTTTTCATTTCTACTGAAGTCTTTGAAGACAGTATCTAGCCTGAGGCATGTACCTAGGATTTCTTTCATCCTGAATTGTGGAAGAATTTCCATTTATATTTCCAGTCCTTTGAAAAGGCTGAACTAGTGTGTGGGAAAGGTGTGCTAGCAAGTTTTTCCTTTAAAACTAAGGAAAGAGAAAGGGTCCTAATTATATGAACCACAAAGGACTAGCAGAATTGGTTAGTGGTAGAATAAAATCCATCATGTACAGCAAGGTAGGAGGCAGTTTGTTCAAAAATGATCAGTCCACCCAGTTGTCAGTGTAGTTCAGGGTCAGTTCTGGGTGAAGTTTAAGTCAGAAGCTTTCTGCCAAACAAATCACTTTTTAAAACAAACAAACAAGCACCCCTCATTGCTTGCTTTCCTTCATTGTGATTATTCTACAGTTTATTACTGAAGGGATCCTGGAGATTGCATGCACAGGCTGGAATCTGTTATCTTGTCCAGCTATGAATTCCATCACAATGGGAGAATTCAGTTGTCACAAAATGTGCATTAAAACCTCAGTATTAGTTATTCTGCATGAGAGAGAAGGAGGCAGAACAGAATAAATCCCTTTTCAGAAACAATAAAAAAATAAAACTATAAAAAAAAAAAAAAAAAACAATAAAAAATAAAACAATAAAGTAGATCCTCTCCATTCCTGAACTGACATCCACACTGGACCTGGGATATCAAAAAGGATGATTTGCCAGTGGCACAGAGGAGACTGCCTAAACCATATTTTAGCATAGGGGAGAACCTGGCCTGGCATTTACTTTCTGGTGTGCTACAGACAACATGTGGCTGTCCAGTCAAGTGAACGCTTGTGTGAACTGCTGTAGCAACTGGCATACAGTGCACACAGTCAGCACCAAAACCAAAATGTGATGCCACAACATGCAGCTTTTGTGGGCTATGCTCAAAAATTTCTGTTGAACAAAATTAGAAAACCACCTGTGTTAAACAAGATATATCTCATCCGGAGTGAAAATCTACTATTCAAAATGTACCAAAATTCATTCAAGTTTGAGAGTTTGGAAAGGTGCACTGTTGCCTTTATTGAATGAAAGCAGTACTTTCAAGGTTAGAAGTATTCTCTCTCATCTGAATCTGAACTGGAGAATTGAACTCCTGATCCATAATTATATTAAACTGCAATTTTATAATAGAAAGAAAATAAAAATTAAAATGAAACTAAAAATAAAAAATAAGATAAAAACTCTGCTCTATGAAGTACCTTATATGCACACTTGTATTATCAATATCTTTTTTTTTTTATCTTTTTTTTTTTTCAGAATGGCAGGAAGCTCATCTTTCATCAAGTTCTGCCACTATCAGTGGATGACAGAGACTGGTTTATCTCTAGCCTCTAGAAATAGGAGGAGAAAGCTCCTAATCTAGCATGGTTGTCTTGACAAAACCACTTGTCTGTTGCTGGGTTCCCCATTACTGTTCAGGTCTGGTCAGAATCTGTAGTTTATATTTAGTAATATATTTATATGTAAATATATTTATATGTAGTTTAAAATAAATTCTGTTTTTCCTAATTACAAAATGAAGTGACCAGACCACTGGTCACTCAATGTATTGGAGTACAAAGAACTCTGAGAAGATCCTGAAAAATATAATTATTAGGTAATGATCATACCTATAGCCTAATCCACCAAATTCCAGTGCTCCAAGTGACCCTTCTTTCTCCTTATGAAATCTCCACAGGATGTCAATGTGGACCTGGAAAGAGATAAAAACAATCTTCTGATTTTCTTGCTTTACTGGAAGAAGCAACCTTCCTGTCTGGAAGTCTAGAGAAGGATTTTATTCCCAACCCTACCCAGATCCTTTCAATGGAAGCAGACAGAAACCAAAGCACTGGGAGGAAGATTACAGAATTTTTTTTGGACAATGTAAGAATGTAATGGCTTTTGACAGGACTGATCCTGCCCATACATAATCTAGGGTACACTTTCCCCATGGATAAAATGTGCTTTATTTCAATAAAGCAATTCAGGAATATTGATAACATATTTCTTAAATTAAATCAGCTGTTCTGAGTTGTCTTAATAGACCTGTGAGTGTGTATACTACTACACATACATGTATGTATAGTGTAAACACACATATTGTATAAACAGTTTCTCTATGTTATATTACAAAACTAGGTAGGTAATAAAGCTAGCTTCTTATATACCTTCCTCTGAATACTTACCAACTTCTCTGTGTTTTAATTCTAATTTTTGAAACTCTGGATACTTTACTATAATATAATAATAAAACCACTAAAATTGATAAATTAAAATCTACCCATAAAATCCAGGTGGGCAGTGTGTATTTAAGGGGCTTCCAGTACTTAAAAGGGACTTACAGGAAAGATGGGGAGAGACTCTTTATCAGGGAGCATGTTGATAGGACAAGGGATGTTGTCATTTAAGCTGGCCAGCAGCTAAGCACCACACAGCCATTCACTCACCCTCCTCCCTTCCTCTGTGGGATGGGGGAGAGAATTCAGAAAAATTAAAGCTTGTGGGTTGAGAAAAAGACAGTTTATTAGGACAGAAGTGAAAGGAAAATAATAATGATAACAGTACTACTGATAATAATGTGTACAAAACAAGTGATGCACAGTGCAATCGTTCACCACCCACTAACCAATTCCTAGCCTATCCCCTAGCAGTGGTCTCCCCTACTCCAGCCAGCCACCCTATATTAATTGCCACATGACCTGGGACATCCATTTGGCCAGTTTTGGTCAGCTGTCCTGGTTCTGTCCCCTCCCAGCTCCTGCTGCACCCCCAGCCTGGCCACTGGCAGGACAGTGTGAGAAGCTGGAAAGTCCTTGGCTTAGTGTAAGCACTGCTCTGCAACAATTAAAGCATCAGAGTGGTATCAACATTATTCTCATCCTAAATCCCAAACACAGCACCCTACCAGCTACTAGGAGGAAAATTAATTCTTTCCTAGCAGAAATCAGGACAATATCTATCCCTTATTTCACACCATTTATGTCATGCTCAGGTCCCGCACTTTCTGAGACATTCCAATTAATTGCCACTTTTTATATGTGTATATAAAATGCCCACTGAGTTTTTTTAGTCTGACTGACTTTGAGCTCCATGGGCAGAAGAGAAGGTGTGTAATGTTGGATCACCACATATTGAAGCCTGTTCTGGTTCCATCACACTGCCATGCTTGCCCAATTCTACCAATGTTCATTTGTCATTATCTGTATGACTGTTACTATAATACCATTAATAGGACATATAGAAATCATAGTAGTGATGACATATGGTGTTATATCATAATTAACACAATACAATTCAACTCATGTGCTATTCTTAACAAACATTAAATCCTCTTGATGTACACATCAGACTTCCCCATTCTTTCGCATTACTTACCAAGTACACCCAGGTCCTTGAGCAAAATCGGTCCCATGTATGGTTTTGCCTTTGCCTGAGGCAAGAATAGCCCAGACTGTTTTACCCAGAATGTTTCTTATATGCTCTGCAGGGACTTTATCCCCTTCTAGAGTTCATAACAGGTTTGATTGGGAAGGTCCAACTCGGTTGGCAGATCCCCTAGTGTTGACTAACCAGGTGGCCTTTGCCAAATGTGTATCCCGCTGTTTGTTCTGATATACCCACTCAATACCATGCTCTTTGGCTCAAATGTCCATGAGGTTGTTTCAGAAATGATTCCCATTGTCTGACTCAATTCTTTCTGGGGTGCCATGTTGCCATAGGACTTGCGTCCTATCCACCAGGATAGTGTTCCAAGTGGTGGCATGCGGCACAGGATATGTTTCCAGCCACCCGGTGGTTGCTTCCACCATTGTAACTACATGGTGCTTGCCGTTGTGTGTGGGAGTGTGGCCATGGGGGTCGACAAGTCCCATGGTTAGTGATAACATTGGACTCAATAATGAGGCCAGGAATGTAAAGTGTTTAGAAGGAACAAAGAAGGCTGATTCAGGAAACATCTTGCTGTCTGGAACTGCTTGTTCTCCAGACATTAACACATGGAAGTTGCTGGGTGTTTGCTGTTGCTGGGTAAAAGTTGTTTGATTAATGAATAGTTAGGGAAAAGTACTGCTGTAGAGTGAAAGGTATAAGAAGGGAGCCTGTCCTCAGTAAGAGAGAGTTGAAGTTATGTCATCAATAAAAAGTAGCAGTTACTGATACTAAAAGAACCCTGTTGTCCATGTGGTCACTACGCTACAGCTGTGGGTTTGGGGAAGTGTGATATAATCAATCTGCCAGGCCTCTCTATATTTATATTTCAGCCATTGTCCTCTATACCAAAAAGGCTTTAACCACTTGGCTTGCTTGATTCCAATGCATGTTTCACAAACATGAAAAACTTGTGCCTTAGTGTCCATGGTCAGGTCCATCCCTCAATCATGAACACATCTATATGTTGTATCTCTGCCTCAATGGCCTGAGGTGTCATGGGCCCATAGAGCTATGTGTATATTGCCAGTCCAAGTCCACCTGAGCCACTTCAAATCTTAGCGTCCTGATCTACTTGCTGGTTGTTTCGATGTTCTTCAGTAGCCCAATTCTTGGGCACATGAGCATCTACGTGGCATACTTTTACAACCAGGATCTCTACCTGAGTGGCAATATCTTGACACAATGCAACACCCCAGATGTGTTTGCCTCTGCACTGCCAGCTGCTCTGCTTCCATTTCTGTAACCATCCCCACAGGCTGTCTGCTACTATCCACGAATCGGTATAGCGATAGAGAACTGGCCACTCTTCTCATTCAGCAGTACCTAAAGCCAACTGCAAGCTGTCTTGATTCACCTTCTCCTTCAACAGTTTCTGCAACTTGTTGTGTAGGACCCCATACAGCAGTCTTTCATCTCTGATGTTTACCCACAATATGACAGGACCCATCAGTGAATAGGGCATATTGCTCCTCATTTTCTGGTAGCTTGTTATACACTGGCGTTTCTTCAGCACAGGCCACCTTCTACTCCAGTGATATTCCAAAATACTTGCCTTCTGGCCAGTCCACAATCACTTTCAAGATTCCTTGTTGACTGGGTTTCCTATTCAAGCCCACTGAGTGATCAGTGCAACCCACGTACTCCATGTAGCAACAGTTGCATTATGTGTAGAGGAGGTCCTTCCTTTGAACATCAGTCCAGCACTGGCAGTTGAAGTCTCAGGAGGTTGGTACTAAAGCACTTCCAAAACAGATCAAAATCCTTCATACACTGCCAATATTTCATTTCCAGTTGGAGTATAGCAGGCCTCAGATCCTCTGTATCTCTGACTCCAAAATCCCAGGGGTCGACTTCAAGTTTCCCCAGGTTTCTGCCAGAGGCTCCAGGTGGGGCCATTCTCCTCAGCTGCCATGTAGAGCACATCTTTACATTTTGTCCTGCTCAGACTGGCCCCAGGGCTGGTGCATGAACTGTCTCCCATTTATTTTGTTCAAAGGCTTGTTGTTGCTTGGGGCCCCATTTAAAATCATTCTCCTTAAGGGTTACTTGACAGAGTGGGTTTACAATCAGAGTGTAATTTGGAATGTGCATTCTCCAAAAACCCACGACACCTAGAAAAATTTGTTTCTTTTTTGCTAGGTGATGGAGACATAGATGCTATTTTGTTGATCACATCCATTGGGATTTGATGACATCCATCTTACCGTTTAATTCCTAAAAACTGGATCTCTTCTGAAGGTCCTTCCATTTTATTTTGTTTTACAGCAAAACCAAGCTTCAGAAGGATTTGGACTATTTTCACTATTTGTCACCCCACCTGATGATGTCATCAATGTACTGTAGGTGTTCAGGAGCTTTTCCCTCTTCCAGTGCAGACTGGATCAGTCCATGGAAAATGGTAGGGCTGTTTCCACCCCTGGGGCAGTCAATTCCAGGTTTATTGGACACCCCTCCAAGTAATAGCAAACAGTGGCCTGCACTCTGTTGCTAAAGGGATGGAGAAAAATGCATTAGTGATATCAGTTGTGGCATACCATTTGTCTGCCTTTGATCCCGGTTCATATTGGAGTTCTAGCATGTCCGGCACTGCAGCACTCAGAGGTGGCATTACTTCATTCAGATTACAATACTCCACTCACAATTAGACTTTCACACTGCCATGTAGGGCTATTAAAAGGTGAATTAATCTTGTTGATCACTCCTAGGTTCTCCAGTTGACAGATTAGCTTATGATGGGAATCAGGGAGTCTTGGTGCAATATTGCCACCGAAGCACCATTGTGATAGCAATTGGCACCTGCTGTTCTTTGACCCTTAGCAACCCCACAACAGAAGGTATAATGGTTTTAAACTAAAAGAAGGGAGATTTAGATGAGATGTTTGGAGGAAAGTGATTATTCAGAGCGTGGTGAGGCACTGGAACAGTACACCCAGAGAAGTTATGGGTGCCTCATTCCTGGAGTTATTCAAGGACAGGTTGACATGGGGTTATAGCAACCTCATCTAGTGGAACATGTCCCTGCCTATGCTGTGTGTGGGGGTGGAACTAGATGATCATTAAACTCCCTTTCAACCCAAACCATTCTATGATTCTGTGATTTGACAAGAAATAGGAACAGAGAATGCAGAACTGTTCAAAACCCCATGAAGCTCTCATGAGTTTTGCACAGACCTTTTCTTATGCTAAGAATGGAACTTTTTTGTTATGTATAAAAAATAAAATTTCACTCATCCTGAAAATGGAGTTCTAAATAGTAACAATTATTGAAATTCACAATAAAATCAGTTTTCAACTCTAAGAAGTAAGAAGGATTTATTTTATTTATTTTTTATTATTTTTTAACCAGTATAACATTACTTTTTTTTTTTTTTTTTTTTTTTTTTTTTTTTTTCTTTTGGACAGTAATTTCTGGTGTATGTTAAACTATGGTAGCATCTGGCTTCTTGGCAGGTTCCACTGAAAACTGGCAACTTAGGAATAACATGTCTGTCAGATGGTAAGGCGTCTGCTGATGGGCTGTGCCTATATCATTTCTCCAGCTGTCTTTCATATTAAAATGTCCATTAACTCTATGAAATCTGTATATCTGTTTACATAGATGTTACCGAGTACTTTTTTGAATGAAGTATGACAGTTAGAGGAATTTTTATGTAACTGACATTTATATATTATTTCCGTTAAGCACAGTTCTGCTTTATGATTTATCAATTTCATTTGCTGTGGGTTTTAGTTGTTTGTTTGGTTTAGTTGTGTGTTTTTTTTGTTTGTTTGTTTGTTTTGTTTTTGTTTGTTTTTTTTTTTTTTTTGAGTTTATGTGTGTTTTTGTTTATTTGTTTGGTTGGTTGGTTTTGTTTGTTTGATTTGATTTGTTTTGTTTTTTCCCCTAAGTGTAACACATAAGCGGATATATTAGAACATTTATAGAGATGTTAAAATGTTAGTAAGGCATTGGACACCCAAGCTTCTCCAAATATGGAAAAAGAGAAAAAAATATAATTTGTTCATTTTTTTGTGTGCTGCACAGGCATTTGAGCTTTTTCATGCTGTGCAGATAGAATATTATTCCTCATCTGTATATTTGTCTGTCTGTTAGAAAAACTTAATGTTTTCATGAAAGTACTGCTTTCCTTCATCAAGGAAGGAACTTTTTCTGCAGTGAGGAATCTT
Source organism: Anas acuta (assembly GCF_963932015.1). NCBI lineage: Eukaryota > Metazoa > Chordata > Aves > Anseriformes > Anatidae > Anas > Anas acuta. The sequence goes on along the minus strand of NC_089017.1, from coordinate 52,923,394 downwards.
CAGTCCATGTCATGCTTAAAATAATTAATTTTTTTTCCTTAATATTGAACGACATTCTTAACTTAGAAGATAATTTTCAACCCCACACATTTAAACTATTGGAGCAGTTGGTGAAAGATAACTTGACTTTCCTCCTTGCACACCATGTGGAAATCACCACATGAATAGATGACGGAACCAAAGACAAGCAAACAATGTTGGATACTTGCCTTTTCATAAGTCAGTACCTGAGGTCAGTCAGCAGCTTTGCCAGCTGATGTTATGTAGGCAGGCAGCATGAGGTGTAAACAAGCTGAGATACAAGGGTAGTGACTTTTAAAGTATATTGGATTTATTTTTATTTTTATTTTTATTTTTCCTTAATGTTTGATAAAAAAGCAGTGGTGAAAAGGAACTATGAAAGAACAATCATCACAAAATGAGGTTCTAAGGAAAGTATTCCATGTTTGTTTTATACAGAAAGGATTTTCTTTGTAAATCATTTCCTATTTCTAGTCAAACATTTAAATAAAGGACAAAATAAGTGCAATAAACAATAAATAAATAAATAAATAAATACAAATTACATTTTCCTATTCCCAAATAAATTGCTGCTTGACACTAATATGGGTCTCTTTTATGCCAGTTAATAGTAGTCACTAGGTTGATAGTGAACTGAAATTTGAGAGCTGAAAATGTACAGTATTATCTCAATTTCCTGATTTGCTCGGAGCCTTCAAGGAGGGGAAGTTTTCACCCAAAACCAACCAAACAAAAACAAAACAAAACAAAACAACAAAAAAATACAGCCTAGGGTTTTAACAAATCATATTGCTAAAGCTAGTTAGTCAAATAATGTTACGCTTGGATTGAGAAAAATAAAAATATCTCTCTTATTGGCATTAAGTGAACTGTTTACCAGGGAGAAATATTATGGTTTGCTCTCCTGTTCAAAAGTAGAATGAAGCGGATCTGGTCTGGACACTAAAATTGCTAGATAACAGCACTTGCAAAGGAAGACTTCTAGCTGCATCTTCTTTGCTCACATATAATTAAGAACATTTAACCTCAACAGTTAGACAACATTACACTGTTTTAAAACTTGACATAGGCAGCTATGAATTTTTATTTGTCTGTTTTTTGTTTTGTTTTGTTTTGTTTTTCTTCTTGATAGTGTAATAAAGGACAGTATGTCAGGAAAGTCTTCAACAGTGTTTGATCCACACAATTCTTTTGGTCCAATTTACAAGCAGAACACATCTCCTCAGGGGCAAGGATTAAGACATTATTTGCATTCATACAGATAACTTACATAGCAGTTTTCATATGCAGATCAGAGAATAGGTATTAATTGTTTGAAAGTTTAAAGGAAGTTTGCAAAACTAGTGTTCCTAAATAAGAACATCATAAACTTCGGAGGCATTTGATTCTCACTTAAGCTATGGCTTTGACCTTTCTATCACTTTTAACTGTGTCCTGTAATTGATGTACTAAAGATTAGAGAAAAACAATTCACCTCAAAAACACAGACTGTTCTGAACTCATTAACTTTTTGACTTTCCCCACAAAATATAAATTAGCCATTGATTTGAAGCAGTTCAAATGACTGTTTTCTCTCAGTCATTCATGCTACTTTATATGAAAAAAAAAAAAGTAGTAAAACCTTCAAATATAGTAGATAGAATTGATTTCGGATGGTCTGGTAAAAGGGCTGGAAGTGAAGAGAGTTTGGGGACACATTATGAGTTTCTTAGTTTGTAGAAAATAAAGTTAAGAGGTGGCCTCAAGGCTCTGTGCAACTTCCTGAGGAGTGGAAGTGGAGAAGGAGTACTGGTCTCTTCTGCCTGGTAACCGATGAAACAGAAGATGAGGGAAGGGCATAAGCCTGAGCCAGGAGAAGTTCATACTGGATATTAGAAAAAACTTCACTACCATGACGTTGGTCAAACACTGGAACAAGATTCCTAGAGAGATGATTGATGCCCAATGTCTGTCAGTGTTCAAGAGGCATTAGGACAATGCTCTCATTAATATGTTTTAACTTTTAGTCAGTTCTGAAGAGCATTCAGGCAGTCAGGCACTCAGTGACCTTTGAAGGTCCCTTCCTAGTGAATAGTTTATTCTATTCTATTCTATTCTATTCTATTCTATTCTATTCTATTCTATTCTATTCTATTCTATTCTATTCTATTCTATTCTATTCTATTCTATTCTATTCTATTCTATTCTATTCTATTCTATTCTATTCTATTCTATTCTATTCTATGCTATGCTATGCTATGCTATGCTATGCTATGCTATGCTATGCTATGCTATGCTATGCTATGCTATGCTATGCTATGCTACCCTATTTTCTATTAGTGACATATTTTTTATATTTTTTGAAAGAGCAAAAGAACATTTCCCATTCATCCTCTCCAAAACATTCCAAATTTAACAGACTTGTAGATAAAACTACTCTTTCTGATATGTCTTAGAGAGACTTGTCTCATCCTAAAGTGTAGAGCTTAGGGATATGGTTTAATGGGGACTGTTAGCATTAGGTCAGAGGTTGGACTCGATGATCTTGAGGTCTCTTCCAACCTAGAAATTCTGTGATTCTGTTTGGGTGCATACAAAGATGAAGTCCTATGATAATACAAACAGAAGATATGCCATCATTGTTTACTAAAAATATTAATTCAAAAAAACAAGTTGCATTAAAGAACATTTTCAATGTAGTTCTTAACTAAGCAAACACATCACATCACATTTCAAATAAAAATTAATGATACATGAATATTAATAACCTGTTGTTTTATCAGATAGAACTGCAGTTTGTTGATCTTTCCATGTTGTGAAGTTTATCTAAAATGTCTACTGCTCAAGGTCAGTATAACAAAAATATTTTAGAAATAAGTAAGGTCAGGGGCCCTGCTGGTGGGAATATATATATGTATTTGAAAGACTTTGGTATAAAGCTGATAATGGAAAAAACATTTTCACCAAACACATTTCTGATAAAAAAAAATAAATGTTTTTCTTTGCCTCAAATGTTTCCTAGGAATATATCAAATCCATTTATATTATCAGAATCTTTATTGTATTATATGAATAATTTAATTAATGTTATTAATATTATATGTATACTTTATATGTACAGGTAATGTTAAAGCATGAATAAATTAGTCAAATAAAAACATTACATTGAAATATAATGACTTCAGCATTATTTTTCTTCATTGACTTGAGCACTGTCTAAGCTAATAACTTCTAAGTCTAAACTACAAACTAGTCACTGTTTTTGAGAAAGAAGGTTGTAACACACACAATAGCTAACTTAATCAGGATTAGAAGAAAAACTTAATTTTGACTGCTTCCCTAAAACTTGCACATTAGGATAACATATTTAATATAAATATTAAAATATAAATATATAAATATTAAATATAAATATATAAATATTTATCTTTAAGACTGAGCAACAGTTGATGTGTGATCTCCTTGTTTTAAAATTAGTTTGGTAGTCAGAACTGAAGAATTTACAAAGAAATGAAAATCCCATTAAGCAACATTGAAATCTTATTAAGAGATGGAGCAAGAGATAGTGACAGCAAGAACAGGCCCTCCTTATTTTCAGATGGAAATAAGTCATCGGTCTGAAAAACTCAAGCACATAATGACACCAAGAAATCATCTTCATTTAGATTCTTTACGTTAACAAGTGCCTTTAGTAATCGTTTTAGTATTCAGAAATGTAAGCATAAGAAAAAAAAATATTTATTTATTTATTTATTTTTATTTTAATAATGTTTATTTAAACATTATTAAAAGTATAATATTTACTAGTTTTCAAAGACAGCAACATGAAAAGGGAAAAAAGAGAATATGTCTATGGCCATTATAAAAAAAGCTTTATATTTTTTCTGTTAAAATACTGTATTAATATAGCATTCCATACTACCATAATGGCTGTTTGGAAAAAATAAAAAAAAAAAAAACAAGTAAAAGCCTATAATCATCTATTACTCTGTGCTACATTGTGGTTATTGCAAAATCACTTCAACAACATAAACTATCATTTAAAAATAGTATCTCTATGTAGAAAAAAAACAATGAAATATTTATGCTTATCACACATCCAGTTTAGCATTTCAGATCTCTTTTTTAATCAAAGGTGTATTTTCCTGAGCTATCATTTCATACCAAGTGGTTAAACATTGTAAATGGAAAGGTAGATGCTAATCAGTGGTTCACATTGAGAGAAGAATGGGGAGGAGGAAGATGCTATATTCAGGCACAACCACATTTTCTGTGTCATAACCATCTGCAAAATAGCATTTTTCTACAATGAGCTCTAACTATTACTAGGCTAAGCTTTGGCATCACAACAGAATTTACTGTGTTTCTATCAAGGACAACACACTCATAGAGCAAACAACAGTAACCCAGGGATTCCAGCTCTAAGAGGAAATGAAGGCTGCTATGTAGCAATTCATGCAGGTTTTGCAGCAGCAGATGGACATTTTGAGTGGAATTGATGCCCATTTGGCTCTTGTTCCTTTGTTTCCAGAAGTTTGAGTTTTAAAGCAAACCAGCCACGAAATGTGTTGAAGTTGTAGAACATGAGTCTGAACACATCCAATCCTTCTCTCTCATCTTTGTGGTGATAGACAAAGTCACTCACATTCCTATTTCCTAAAAGTTCAAAGCCCAGAAGCATTCCATCTATAGGAAAGTTAACACTCATCTCTTTGTTCAGTCATTATGATTTATTTGAATTTACCAAGGTAGAGTCATGTTGTGAAATATGTACAAGATGATCCCTATGGAGTGTAGAGGCACCTTTTTGATATCAATGGGCCATTCTGTGACATTTATAGACCATTTCATTGTTTCCACAGAATAGTAAATTAGTCAACTTACTGATCATTGCTGCAAATTTTCTACATGAGAGTACAGGAGGAAATCAGAATCAAAAATGTGAAAAAAATAAAACTGACAACAAAATCTGGATACAGGCACAGTAGCTGTAGCCATCTGATCATAACCAGCATTTAAATAAGTAGGTAGATATCAATTTTACAATGATACCTCAAAAATTCTTCTATAAAATATCTTGGCTATGTATTCTCAAGATTACATGGCAATCAGCATCAGATAAAGGTGCTTTCCTTCTTGTGGTCTGGCAAATGAAGAAGAGCTAATTTTAGATCCAGAAGCAAATGGCCTTAGGGAATAAATAAATACATAACAAATAAATACATAAATAAAAGCAGGGGGTGGGGGGAGGGTGGGGAGGGAATCTTTTGCAAAGTATATAAAAATGAATAGTGGAATAGGTATTGTGGAATAGAAAGGAGTTGCACAGAACAGAATTCTCTTTCTCTTTCTTTCTCTTTCTCTTTCTCTTTCTCTTTCTCTTTCTCTTTCTCTTTCTCTTTCTCTTTCTCTTTCTCTTTCTCTTTCTCTTTCTCTTTCTCTTTCTCTTTCTCTTTCTCTTTCTCTTTCTCTTTCTCTTTCTCTTTCTCTTTCTCTTTCTTTCTCTTTTCTCTTTCTCTTTCTCTTTCTCTTTCTCTTTCTCTTTCTTTCTCTTTCTCTTTCTCTTTCTCTTTCTCTTTCTCTTTCTCTTTCTCTTTCTCTTTCTCTTTCTCTTTCTCTTTCTCTTTCTCTTTCTCTTTCTCTTTCTTCTCTTTCTCTTTCTCTTTCTCTTTCTTTTCTCTTTCTCTTTCTCTTTCTCTTTCTCTCTTCTCTCTCTCTCTCTCTCTCTCTCTCCCCTCTCTCTCTCCTTCTCCTTCTCCTCTCCTTCTCCTTCTCCTTCTCCTTCTCCTTCTCCTTCTCCTTCTCCTTCTCCTTCTCCTTCTCCTTCTCCTTCTCCTTCTCCTTCTCCTTCTCCTTCTCCTTCTCCTTCTCCTTCTCCTTCTCCTTCTCCTTCTCCTTCTCCTTCTCCTTCTCCTTCTCCTTCTCCTTCTCCTTCTCCTTCTCCTTCTCCTTCTCCTTCCTTCTCCTTCTCCTTCTCCTTCTCCTTCTCCTTCTCCTTCTCCTTCTCCTTCTCCTTCTCCTTCTCCTTCTCCTTCTCCTTCTCCTTCTCCTTCTCCTTCTCTCCTTCTCCTTCTCCTTCTCCTTCTCCTTTTGCTCTCCCTCTCCCTCTCCCTCTCCTTCTCCTTCTCCTTCTCCTTCTCCTTCTCCTTCTCCTTCTCCTTCTCCTTCTCCTTCTCCTTCTCCTTCTCCTTCTCCTTCTCCTTCTCCTTCTCCTTCTCCTTCTCCTTCTCCTTCTCCTTCTCCTTCTCCTTCTCCTTTTGCTCTCCCTCTCCCTCTCCCTCTCCCTCTCCCTCTCCCTCTCCCTCTCCCTCTCCCTCTCCCTCTCCCTCTCCCTCTCCCTCTCCCTCTCCCTCTCCCTCTCCCTCTCCCTCTCCTCCTCCTCCTCCTCCTCCTCCTCCTCCTCCTCCTCCTCCTCCTCCTCCTCCTCTTCCTCTTCCTCTTCCTCTTCCTCTTCCTCTTCCTCTTCCTCTTCCTCTTCCTCTTCCTCTTTGTACTGGGTCTGGCTGGAATGTTAACTTTCCCAGCAGCAGCCCATACAGTGCCGTACTCTGTACTTGTAGCTGGAACAGCACTGTTATCACACCAGTGTTGTGTCTACTGCTGAGCAGCACTGGCACAGCATTGGGCCTTTCTCTAACCCTCCTAAGGAGTGGGCAAAAAGTGAGGAGAGAAACATCACTAGGGCAGCTGACCTAAACCAATCAAAGGGATATTCCATACCATGTGGTGTCACACTCAGCAATAAAAGGTGGAAACAGGAAGAAGAGGGGAGGGGTGGGCTCTTGTTGGGAAAACGTCGGTCCTCCTCTCGAACACCGGCTGCATGCGTTGAGGCCTTGCTTCAAGGATGTGGTCAATCATCGCTCATTTGTGGGAAGTAGAGAGTAATTTCTTTCCTCTGCACTTCCACATAGCCTTCATTTATTTTATTTTTTTTCCTCTTTTCTTTTTATTTTCCCTTTCCCCCTCCCTTTTCCCCTTTCTCTTTTTATTTCCCCTTAGTTAAATTGTTTAGTTCATGGTAGTCTTTATTTAGTTGTTATTATTATTCCCCTTTAATTAAATTATCCTTATCTCAACCCGTGAGTTGTTCTTTGCTTTACTTCTCCCCCTCCTCATCTAAAGGAGGGGGAGT